>NC_057801.1:243738699-244038699 GCF_018294505.1 Triticum aestivum
AGCTCCTGGACACGGCGGCACGGCGTGGGGTTGACGGAGGGCGTGGCTACGGCGAGGGGGTGGCGGCGATGGCGTCGGCCATGGCGTGGGAGAGCGAGGGAGAGGAGCTGGAGAGGAGAGGGGGTGTCTGGGGGGTTCGGGGGAGAGAGGGAGGCCGATTCACGGCGTTAGCCGGGCGAGGGAGGCGGCGAGGCGGCGAGCAGGTGCGTGGCACCCATGCGGTGCTCGTCGCCGAGCACCTGCCTGCCTGCCTGGCCGGCAAGCAGCTCGCTGGCGCGGTGCTGGGCTGGGCCGGCAGGTGGGCCGGGTGCTGGGCGCCAGGTAAGCTTTTCCCATTTTCTTTCTGTTTCTGTTTTTTTATTATACTTCTGCAACTTTGTTGAATTAAATAAAATACTTAGGCAAGTCCAAAATCACCAAACTACTCCTGGTCCATAGTTGGATTATTTCCAACATGAAACATTTTAGTTTGGAGTTATTTGAGCATTTAAATATTTTATATAATTTTAAATGCCCAAATTCAAATACTTATGATTTAATTCAAAAACCCTAGGATGGCCTAGGAAAATGTGCACCACTTTTGGCAGAGGTTCTGAACCAAGACAAAAATGATGGGCATTTTATAAGGGCATTTCAGGTTCATTGAAAAAGTTTTTAGTAAACCCTAATTGGTTTCAGAGGGGACTGGGGGTTCTGTCATCCCCATTTCAGGTTTCTGATGAAAGAGTAAACATGATGCAACACTCTAATGCATGGCTAACTAGGATGTGACACCGGCCACCCTAAGTGTTCCGGAGCAGTAGCAAGCTACCATGGCTCGGTGGAAACACTAGGAGACATTTCCCGGTAAGAGAGGCTACTAAAGATAAACAACTAGATAGTCAGATCCCACACATACCAAGCATTTCAATAACATACACAAAATATGCTCGATATGTGCAAATACAACAAGGCATCACATCATGACTCTACGACTCAAGTATTTATTCATTAGGCTCCGAGGAGCGAGATATTACAAACAGGGGTCTCATGACCCAACATTCAGAGCATACAAATCAAAGCACAAGCAGAAGCTAACATGTCTGAGTACAGACATCTACAAATGAAAAAGGCTTAGAAGCCTGACTATCTACCAGATCCTGCCGAGGGCACAAGATCGTAGCTGAGGTAACAAGCTAAACGTCAAAGTCCATGCGGAACTACTAGCGAGACCGAGGTCTCTCTGCAAAAACATAAAATAGGCAAACGTGAGTACAAATGTACCCAGCAAGACTTACATCAGAACTAACTACATATGCATCATTATCAATAAAGGGGATGGTGGAGTTTAACTGCAGCAAGCCAGCTTTGACTCGGTGGCTATCCTGAACTACGACTGCAAGGAACTCTTTTGAGGTGGCGCACACGAGTCCACATATTCACCATATCAATACACCACTATGGATCCGCTCCCATCTCCCTACGAGAACGCCATCCATAGCACTCACACTTATCTTGCGTATTTTAGAGTATCCACTTTCACTTGTCTATGAACTGTTATAGGCAACCCAGAAGTCCTTTTCCGCGGACACGGCTATTCGAATATATGATATTAACCCTGCAGGGGTGTACTTCTTCACACACGCTCTCACCACTTACCGCCGTTTACACGACATGTACTCGGCAACCTTCAAGCGGAAGCCCAACGTGGGTGTCGGCCACGACCTACCTAAACACTCAAGTCCCTAGTCCAGGTTTATCGCCTATTCGGGTTCCATCCATGAGGAGATCCGGCCGAAGTTTCGCTCACAGCCCCAAACGATGTGAGCAGGGTTCCGTGACACCAAACGGGCGCCCGGTAACCCGGCCACGTGCCTACCGCATCACAGCCCACCCCTACGGTCAGCGCTGCGCACGGCCTCCAGCATACTACAAACACCAGAAACTACTTGCAACTCCTGGACAGAGGACAAGGGTGATTAAGAAGCCGAGAGGGTCCATTGGTTTCGGGCCCAATGCGTGGTAGTAGCTGAATCATGGATCACAAACACAGAACTCAGTTCCTGAGGACGGCTACAATGAGACAACCCACCATGTACTCCTACATGGCCTCTCACCGCTACCTTTACCAAATCGTGTTCACACACTTAGCTCACACACAGTAGGACATGTTCACACACCTTTGATTCACCCCCGATGAATCAGACCTGACTCAACTCTAAGCAGTAGCAGGCATGACAAACAAGCATGAATGAGTAGGCACAACAGGGCTCAAACAACTCCTACTCATGCTAGTGGGTTTCATCTATTTATTGTGGAATGACAGGTCATGCAAAGGATAAAGGGGTTCAGCTACCGCAGCAGGTAATAGTTGAATCGTTGTTGTCTTAATGCAGTAAAAGAGAGCAGGAGCGAGAGAGTGGGATTGTATCGGAATGAACAAGTGGGTTTTGCTTGCCTGGCACTTCTGAAGATAATATAATTCTTCATCGGTGTCATCGATCACATCGTCGAACATCGTCTACTGAGAGGGGACAATATCGGCAACAGAGAAAGAACACAATCAATGCAATGCAACAATATGATGCATGAGTGTGACATGGCAATATGTTGTGGTTTGAGCTAATGCAACTAGCAACCAGATTAAATGAAGTTCGTTTGAACCCTAGGTTCAAATTCAAACTTCATATGTGAAGCTTTAAATGCCATTTATATGATTTGGCCTAAACAGTGAACAAAAGTTGTTCTAACATGCATGACAATGGTACAGATGGATAGATTGGATTTTTTTGATCATTTTTCATATATAATTTATTTGATTTGGAGCTACAGTTGATTTTATATGAATTTTAGAAGTTTGAGCTAAATTCTGGAATTTATAAATCATTCTGGATTTATTTTAATTCCAGAAAAGGATTACTGCGTCAGCATGACATCACCCTGACGTCATCAGGTCAATAGGGCGGGTTCAGGTCAAACCTGACCAGTGGGTCCAGGGTGTCAGTGTAATTAGTTTAGCTAGAAATTAATTAAAACTAAACCAGTTAGTTAACAGGGTTGGGCCCCACCTACCGTTGACTCAACAGAGTCAACCAGGCCCCAACCGCAGTCAAAGTCAAAGTCGGCTGCGCCGGCGTTTAGTCACCGGCGAGGCCGACGCGGCGGCGGAAGTGATTTTGGCCGTTCCGGCCACCAAATGGGTCGCAGAAGGCATCTAGGTGGAGCTGGGGACAAACCGCAGCTCTTGGTGGAGTTAGTTGAGGTCGGGGTTGCCGGAGTTGGCGCCGGCGACGACCTAGGCGGCTGCCGGAGTTCGGGTGGATGCGAACTCGAAACTAGGGTGTGTGGTGAGGTGCGGGGAGTGCATGGTTAGGCCCTACGTGTCGTGGTGAGTGCGATGGACACCGAGAGATGGCCGGAGGATGGCCGGGAGCACGTCGGCGACGAGATCTGCGGCGGTGCGTGCGGGTGATCTTCGTGTGGTTGCTACACAGCTCGGGGGCGAGAGAGGAAGGGGAGAGGAGGTAGCTAGGCTCACAGAGCACTCGTAGAGGCAACCGGCGGGGTCGGGGACGAACTGAGGTGGCGACGGCGTTGAAAGGGATCTCCGGCGATGGCGGACTCGGGCGAAGTCGTGCGGTGGCTTCAGGGCACGCAAGCGCTCGGGGCTCGGCTAGCTCGACGAAGAGGATGGCGGCGGAGCTCCTGGACACGACGAGACAGAGCACGGACGGCGGGGAGCGCGGCTACGGTGATGGGACGGCGGCAGTGGCGTCGGCCATGGCTGGGGGGCGCGAGGGGGAGGAGCTAGAGAGGAGAGGAGATGTCTGAGGGGTTCGGGGGAGAGAGGGGAAGCAATCCACGTCGCGGCTGGACGAGGGGAGCGGCGAGGCGGCGACCAGGTTCATGGCACCCATGCGGTGCTCGCCACCGAGCACCTTACCTGCCTGCCTGGCCGAGCCAAGAAGCTCGCTGGCGCGGCAGTTGGGCTGGGCCGGCAGGTGGGCCGGTTGGTAGGCGCCAGGTAAAATTTCCTTCATGTTTTCTATTTTTCTGCAACTTTGTGACTTTATTAAAAATACTAGACCAAACCCAAAAATCATGAAACTGAACAATGCCACTGTTTGAAATATAACCAACAGCAAACATTTTAGTTTATGATTATTTGAGCATTTAAAATATTTTATAGTATTTAAATGCCCAAATGAAAATACCATATTATTTAATTCAAAGCCCAAATATGACATGGAAAGATGTGCGACACCTCTGGTTAATGTTTCTAGCATTTTCCAGAGATGATGGACATTTTTGTAAGCCATTTGGATTCACTGAAAATATTTTAGTTAAACCTAGTGAATTCCTTTTATGCTAGGGTTTAAGCATCCCTATTTCAAGTTTCAAAAGAATTTAAACATGATGCAACACTCTAATGCATGCCCTAGGCATTGTCAGAACTAGGGATGTGACAGCATGATGGAGTTATGCGTTGTGAATTACAACTGTCATCAGGGCGTGCCGATCGATATTCCAGGCCGTTCGGCTTCCCCTTTCATTCCCGCAGCCATTATAACCTTAGTCTCTTCAACCTTTCGATCGCGCCCCACAACACAACAAGCACACCCACGATGACACATAGAGAGGGGATGTCTACCAGCGCTCCAATGGAGTTCGGCGAGCATAAAGTGGAGACCCACATGAGGGAGATGGATCTCTCGGTGGTGTACACCACTGACCCGGCCCTGGTGGATGACTACATCAATAATGTTGTGCAGTTGCTTGTTAGAGACAAGTACAAGGTGGTCAGCGTCGACCTCCAGTACACTGCCGGTGTTCCTGGCAAAGATCAGAAGGTTGTCGTCACCGAGCTGTGCGTGCGCCATCATCTCCTCATCTACCACTACTGCATGGCCACAGAGCCGAGCAATAGTTACGCCAGGTTTGTCAACTGCACCGACTACAAGTTCTCTACAGTGGAAACCACCGATGATGTAAAAGAGCTCAGGGTTACGGGCTTGGCCTGCAAGAACCTTGTTGAAATTCGTGAGCACTACAGGGTCTGGGGCAGCACAAAGAAGGACCCCCCGGTTGAACTCGCCTCGGCCCTCATCGACCCCTACTACGAAAAGATGAGGCAGGATGCCCAGAGAACAAGTCACGTATCCTGGCACAGGGCCTGGATGTGGCGACTGGATGAACCTCACCTCAGGTTCGAGGCCAAGAGTGTGTACACATGCTATGAGATGCACAGGTGAATCGTTGACAAGAGGAAGTACCTCGTTACCCAAATCGACGACCCCGGATCGAGCCACAAGCAGATCAAGCGTCACAAGCAGTAGATGATGATCAGATGATCGTTTATGATAGTTAATCATGCATGTAATACATAGTTTACTTTGGTGTGTGGAAATGGCATGTGTGTAGTAGCCACCTATGTAATTATTCATGTAATAGTTTACTTTGGTGTGTGCAAATGCCATGGTTGTAGTATCCACCTATGTAAGCGGATGTTTAATTTGGTTATGCAACCATTGTCGGATTACGGGTTCCGCAAACCCTTGAGAGGTTCGAACTCTAGGGTGCGTGTGGAGATCTCAACCAACCCAGCCTGCCTACTCGCGATCCTCCTAAGCCTAGCGCGACAAGCTCAAAGGGACAAAGAGACACAACAGTTTATCCTGGTTCGGGCCACCTTGCGGTGTAATACCCTACTCTAGCGTTTTGGTGGATTGCCTCGGAGGGCTGAGGATGAACTAGTACATTGGATGAACTGGCCTCAGGAGGTGAGGTGTTCTTGAGCTGGTGTGGCATGAGCTAGTTCGAATTGTCTTGTCTTTCTCTATGGTGGTGGCTAGTCCTATTTATAGTGTCCTTGGTCCTCTTCCCAAATGTTGGCGGGAAGGGAACCCAGAAGGCGACAAGCAGTAGAGCTTATCCTGACAAAAGTAGTCATTGCCTGCGGAAAGCCTCTGGTCCTGACGCTGCGGTGGGCTAGTCGATGACCTCCGTCCTGCTGTCCTCGCAGTCTTGGTCTCGTTGCACCAGAATAGAAACCTTTGGCTGATTCCTCGAGACTCCGCGCCTGTGGCTTGACTCCTTTGCACCGAAGAGGAAACCTGCGCTCTGCGCCCGCCTGGCCTTGGTCGTCATGGCTCATGTCAGCTGAGCCTCGTGCGGTAAACATTGCATAGAACTCTCCGCCCCTCGGGAGCCAGCCTAGGGAGACCGATCCCCTCGGTGGTCTTGGCGTCGTCCGCCTCGCGAGGCTTGGCACCTCGTGAGGGTCTTGTGTTGTCGATGCTGAAGCTGGGCCATACCAAGCCGTCGATGGAGCCACATGGTGGGCCGCAGGCAGGCAGGGATGGATACCCCCATATCAAGGCCGCCGACAGTAGCCCCCGGGCCCAAGGCGCGCTCTGACTTGGCTTCTAGGTAAAGCCAAAGGTCAAATGCAGAGCACCGCGGGCCCTAACCGCCTGCGGCCTTGATGACACATGGCGATTGATGGGACATGGGCGACTCCGCTTCCCCACACTGCCTCGGCAATCGTCTCCATCTGACAAAAGGGTTGCCACCCGCCGCCAAGCTTTCATTGCCCCTTCTTTGTCTGCTCCATATACCCTTCTCCCAGCAGCAAAAGAACTCACTAGATCTACCGATTTTCCCCTCCAATCCCTTGCTCATTGGCCCCTGAGAAGGCCACGGCCTCAGCCTCGGCTGTCGGCTCCGCCTGGTACGAGCTGGCATTGCTTGCGCCCTGCATGGTCGGGGAGAAGCTCCATACCGCGTTCCTCCTGACGGTGAGCGAGGACAATGAGTGGAAGGTGTCGGCGTTCTGGGAACGGGGGTCCCCAGACTTGCCTGCCTGTGGCCTACGGCGTGGCTCCACCAGGGGCCCAGTACGACCCATCTTCATAAACCAACACTCAAGACCGTCGCGGGGCGGACGACACAAGGCCTCCTCAGGAGCGGCCTCACCAGGCAGGCTCGCGAGGAGGAGGAGAGATCAAGGCAAAGGGTACCTCGCGAGGTTCCCGTGATGCAAGCCATGAGGATCAAGACCAGGCGGGCGCCAGCACGCACAGTGTCCTCGTTTCCTCTTTGGTGCTAAGGGGGCAAGCATAGGAGCGGAGTACCGAGGCATCAGGCAAAGGTTTCCATATCGGTGCCAGAATACCAAGACCAGCAGGACTGCAGGACAGAGGTCATCGTGGATCCCAAGACGGCGTCACGGCCAGCACCTTTGACAGGCGAAGACCACCTTTAGTCAGGATAGCTTGTACTAGTTGTCCCCTTTCAAAATGGCTGTTGTTGGATCCCTTCCCGCTCAATATTTGGTAAGAGGACCAGGGCCTCTATAAATAGGGCTAGCCACCATAGTAGAAGGGGATCAAATCCTTCACAAGTGAAGTTCATCTACACACCACACCAGCTCAAGGACACCTCACCTCGCGAGGCTGTTCTTCCCTTGGATTGTTCATCATCGGCCCAAGAGGCAATCCACCACCACACACAGGAGTAGGGTATTACACCACAACGGTGGCCCGAACCTATACAAATCTTGTGTCTCTTGTGCTGCGAGTTCATCGTGCTAGCTTAGAGATCGCGGCGAGGCTGAGGGCGTCTTTCTGTAGGGGGAAATCTTCGTGCGCACCCTAATGTTCGAACCTTAAGGGTTTTTCCGGAACCCGATATCCGACATTTGGCACGCCAGGTAGGGGTGCACCGAAATCTTCCTTCCGCTGTTCCGTGTCCCATCGCTTCGTCGCATCCATGTCTGACGCCCGCCGAGCTCGCGCCGAGCATCGGGCTGCTCTCGCTGCTTGCGTCGCCCAGACGGCTCTTGTCGGCGGGCCACCCCATCGTTCTCCGTCGCCTGCTGCCAACGCCGCCACCAGCTCGGCGGGGAATGAGCAGCAAGCATCCTCGCTGCACCCGTCGGTGTAGTGAGAAGGACGCACCGCTACTCCGTCACTGACCCCAGCCGCTTCGTCGTCCCATGCTCGTCGCGCCCCCACAGATGCGCAGGCCGCGCTTCTTCTGGCACGTGAGCTCCTGCACTACCGCCCCGTCGACGACCTCTACGAAGAATGTCCCGCTCGCATCACCAAGCTCGTCAGCGCCGCAGGGGGCTCTCCCGCGCCATCCCTCTCGCTGCCTCGCCCTCCGACAGGTATGGGAGATGTGGCTCAAGGAGCGCCTCCACCACCTCTCCCCCAAGACGGCGCTCCGTCTCCAAGGCACGCGGCCCCTGGACGTGACCCACCGCATCTAGCGCCCGCGCGACAAGAAAGAAGCTGCCAAGAAATCCCTCGGCCTCAAGAAGGCGCCCCCGTGCTTCCTGCACCAGCGCGACAAGACCGCGTCCCTACACTGGTGCGGCAAGACCACGTGCTGCCTCTGGCAGCGACGCGCGGGTACCATCAAGAGCAAGCTCCGCATCAGCAAAGGGCCCTAGTGACCATGATACGTCTCAAACGTATCTATAATTTTGGATTGCTCCATGCTACTTTATCTACTATTTTGGACTATATTGGGCTTTATTTTCCACTTTTATATAACTTTTGGGACTAACCTATTAACCGGAGGCCCAGCCCAGAATTGTTGTTTTTTGCCTTTTTCAGTATTTCGAAGAAACAGAATATCAAACGGAGTCCAAACGGAATGAAACCTTCGGGATCGTGATTTTCCAACCGAACGTGATCCAGGAGACTTGGACCCTACTCCAAGAAGTCTCCGAGGAGGTCACGAGGGTGGAGGGCGCGCCCCCCTACCTCGTGGGCCCCTCGGAGCTCCACCGACGTACTCCTTCCTCCTATATATACCTACGTATCCCCGAACGATCAGAACAGGAGCCAAAAACCTAATTCCACCGTCGCAACCTTCTGTATCCACGAGATCCCATCTTGGGGCCTGTTCCGGTGCTCCGCCGGAGGGGGCATCCACCACGAAGGGCCTCTACATCATCACCATAGCCCCTCCGATGAAGTGTGAGTAGTTTACTTCAGACCTTCGGGTCCATAGCTAGTAGCTAGATGGCTTCTTCTCTCTTTTTGGATCTCAATACAATGTTCTCCCCCTCTCTCGTGGAGATCTATTCGATGTAATCTTCTTTTTGCGGCGTGTTTGTTGAGAACGATGAATTGTGGGTTTATGATCCAGTATTATCTATGGAAAATATTTGATTCTTCTCTAAATTCTTTTATGTATGATTGAGTTATCTTTGCAAGTCTCTTCGAATTATCCTTTTTGGTTTGGCCAACTAGATTGGTAGTTCTTGTAACGGGAGAAGTGCTTAGCTTTGGGTTCAATCTTGTGGTGTCCTTACTCAGTGACAGAAAGAGTTGCAAGGCATGTATTGTATTGTTGCCATCGAGGATAACAAGATGGGGGTTTTATCATATTGCATGAATTTATCCCTCTACATCATGTCATCTTGCTTACGGCGTTACTCAATTTTTACTTAATATTCTAGATGCATGCTGGATAGCGGTTGATGAGTGGAGTAATAGTAGTAGATGCAGAATCGTTTCGATCTACTTGTTTTGGACGTGATGCCTATATACATGATCATTGCCTAGATATACTCATAAGTATGCTCAATTCTATCAATTGCTCAACAGTAATTTGATGACCCACCGTAGAATACTTATGCTCTTGAGAGAAGGCACTAGTGAAACCTATGGCCCCTGGGTCTATTCTCATCATATCAATCTATATTACTTTATTTACTTGCTTTGTTTTTACTTTACCTTTACTTTTTACCTTGCATCTATCTATCAAAAATACCAAAAATATTATCTCTATCAGATCTCACTCTCGTAAGTGATCGTGAAGGGATTGACAACCCCTAAGCGTTGGTTGCGAGTTCCTATCATTTTGTGTAGGTACGAGAGACTTGTGCGTGGTCTCCTACTGGATTGATACCTTGGTTCTCAAAAACTGAGGGAAATACTTACGCTATTTTACTGCATTATCCTCTCCTCTTCGGGGAAATCCAACGCATTGCTCAAGATGTAGCAAGAAGAATTTTTGGCGCCGTTGCCGGGGAGGCTCACGCAAGCAAGTCAACCATACCAAGTACCCATCACAATCCCTATCTCTCGCATTACATTATTTGCCATTTGCCTCTCGTTTTCCTCTCCCCCACTTCACCCTTGCCGTTTTATTTGCCTTCCTCCATTCAATCTTGTGTTACCATGTGCCTTCTTTTTGCTTGCATCTTCGCTTGCTAAAAGTTTATGGATCCTAATCCACTTGCTAATCTCTTTAAGAGATCCAATTATGATGAACCTATTGCTAGCGAAATGAGTGCACTAGATTATCTTTATGAGGTTTTGCCTGAAATTCATGAATCTAAAAATTGTGATGAAGTACTTTATGAAGCAAGTCACGATAGATCTTTGAATAAAAAGCATGATTGCAATAATTTTATAAACTCTATTGATGTCAATTGTGCTAATAATATGCAAAACCCTAAGCTTGGGGATGCTAATTTTGCTATGTCTACTACTTGTTGCGATGATCATGATTGGGGTGATTCCTTTTATGATCTTGAAAATTTATTTAAACCCCATGATGAATATGAGATTGATAATAGTATTTGCAATATTATTGAAAGTGGGTTTGTAAGAGTGTCAACTTTAGATCCCACATATTTGGAGAATGTTCAATCTTATGAAATTTTTGATAAAAGTGGGTTTGGAGAGGTCATGACTTTAGTTAATGTTAATCCCACTATTTTGGAAGAGTGACAACTTTGCATGCATGTGGATTGTGTTGAAAATATTTTATGTGATAGCTATTTTGTTGAATTTTCTTATGATCCCACATGTTATTATTATGAGAGAGGAAAATATGGTCTTAGAAATTTTTATCTCACTAAATTACCTCTCTTCATGTTGAGATTGCTATCATCTCTTTGTTCTTCCTTGCATATGCTAGTTTTTGTTTGCCTTGCAAATTTGTTTGCTTATAATATGCCTATGCATAGGAAGTATGTTAGACTTAGATGTGTTTGTCACGTGTTTCATGATGCTCTCTTTGTTCTTCAATTCTTGTCTTTCATGTGAGCATCATTAAAATTCTCAATGCCTAGCTAAAAAAGGCTTTAAAGAAAAGCGCTTGTTGGGAGGCAACCCAATTTTATTTTGTGTTTTTTGTTTTTGCTTCTGTTTAGGAATAAATAATCCATCTACCTTCTGTTTGGATGTGGTTTTATCTTTTAATTAGTGTTTGTGCCAAGTAGAACCTATAGGATAACCTACGATGATAGTTGATTTGATTCTGCTGAAAAACAGAAACTTTGCGCGCTCGAATTTAGTTATGATAAATCACAGAAATGTGCTTTTGCGTTGATTCGTTTTGCTTCTGATCCATAAACAAATTGTCCAGGACTTCCTATTTTGGTAGAATTTTTAGAGTTCCAGAAGTTTGCGTTAGTTACAGATTGCTACAGACTGTTCTGTTTTTGACAGATTCTGTTTTTCGTGTGTTGTTTGCTTATTTTGATGAATCTATGGCTAGTAAATTAGTTTATAAACCATAGAGAAGTTTTAATACAGTAGGTTTAACACAAATATAAATAAATAATTAGTTCATTACAGTACCTTGAAGTAGTCTTTTGTTTTCTTTCTCTAACGGAGCTCACGAGATTTCTGTTGAGTTTTGTGTTGTGAAGTTTTCAAGTTTTGGGTGAATTCTTTTGATGGATTATGGAAAAAGGAGTGGCAATAGCCTAAGCTTGGGGATGCCCATGGCACCCCTAAGATAATCCAAGTACACCAAAAATTCAAAGCTTGGGGATGCCCCGGAAGGCATCCCCTCTTTCGTCCACTTCCATCGGTAATTTACTTGGAGCTATATTTTTATTCACCAACATGATATGTGTTTTGCCTTGAGCATCTTGTATTATTTGTGTCTTTGCTTGTTAGTCTACCACAATCATCGTTGATATACACATCTTTTGAGAGGGCCATACATGAACTGGAATTTGTTAGAATACTCTATGTACTTCACTTATATCTTTTGAGCTTGATAGTTTTGCTCATAGTGCTTCACTTATATCTTTTGAGCGTGATAATTTTTGCTCTAGTACTTCACTTAGATCTTTTAGAGCATGGTGGTGGATTTGTTTTATAGAAACTATTTGATCTCTCATGCTTCACTTAGATTATTTTGAGAGTCTTTAATAGCATGGTAATTTGCTTAATGTTAATATACTTGGTGTTCAAGATATGTGAAACTTTCTTTTGAGTGAGTTGAATACTAAGATAAGTTTGATGCTTGATAATTGTTTTGAGATATGGAGATGATAATATCAAAGTCGTGCTAGTTGGGTGATTATGAATTTGAGAAATACTTGTGTTGAAGTTTGCAAGTCATGTAGCATGCACGTATGGTTAAAGTTGTGTAACAAATTTGAAACATGAAGTGTACCTGGCTTGTGCACCCTTATGAGTGGCGGTCGGGGACGAGCGATGGTCTTTTCCTACCAATATATCCCCCTAGGTGCATGCGCGTAGTACTTGAATTTTTGATGACTTCTAAATTTTTTCAATAAGTATATGAGTTCTTTTGACTAATGTTGAGTCCATGGATTATACGCACTCTCACCTTTCCACCTTTGCTAGCATCTTCGGTACCGTGCATTGCCCTTTCTCACCTTGAGAGTTGGCGCAAACTTCGCCGGTGCATCCAAACCCCGTGATACGATATACTCTATCACACATAAACCTCCTTATATCTTCCTCAAAACAGCCACCATACCTACCCATAATGGCATTTCCATGGCCATTCCGAGATATATTGCCATGCAACTTCCACCATCATCATCATGACATACATTACTTTTGTCATATTGCCATTGCATGATCTTGTAGTTGACATCATATTTGTGGCAAAGCCACCATGCATTATTTTCCATACATGTCACTCTTTGTGTTGTAATCAATAGAAGTGTGATGATCATCATTATTAGAGCATTGCCCAAAAAAAAGAAAGAGAAAGGCAAAAAAAGGAAAGGCCCAAAAAAGGGCAATGCTACTATCTCTTTTTCCACACTTGTGCTTCAAAATAGCACCTTATTCTTCATGTAGTGAGTCTCATATATTGTGCTTCAAAGTAGCACCTTGTTCCTCATGTAGTGAGTCTCATAAGTTGTTCTTTTTATACTAGTGGGAATTTTTCATTCTAAGAACTTGGCTTGTATATTCCTACGATGGGCTTCCTCAAATGCCCTAGGTCTTCGTGAGCAAGCAAGTTGGATGCACACCCACTAGTTTTCTTTTGTTGAGCATTCATAGCTCTAGTGCATCCGTTGCATGGCAATCCCTACTCCTCATGTTGACATCAATTGATGGGCATCTCCATAGCCCATTGATTAGCCTCGTCAATGTGAGACTTTCTCCTTTTTTGTCTTCTCCACACAATCCCCATCATCATATTCTATTCCATCCATAGTGCTATATCCATGGCTCACGCTCATGTACTGCATGAAGGTTGAAAAAGTTTGAGATTATTTAAGTATGAAACAATTGCTTGGCTTGTCATCGGGGGTATAGAAGTTGGGAGCATCTTTGTGTGACGAAAATGAAGCATAGCCTAACTATATGATTTTGTAGGAATGAACTTTCTTTTGCCATGTTATTTTGAGAAGACATGATTGCTTTGATTAGTATTCTTGAAGTATTATTATTTTTTGTATCAATATGAACTTTTGTCTTGAATCTTTCGGATCTAAATATTCATATCACAATTAAGAAGATTTACATTGAAATTATGCCAAAGTATCACTCCGCATCAAAAATTCTTTTTTATCATTTACCTACTCGAGGACGAGCAGGAATTAAGCTTGGGGATGCCTGATACGTCTCCAACGTATCTATAATTTTTGATTAGTCCATGCTACTTTATCTACTGTTTTGGACTATATTGGGCTTTATTTTCCACTTTTATATTACTTTTGGGACTAACCTATTAACCGGAGGCCCAGCCCAGAATTGTTGTTTTTTGCCTTTTTCAGTATTTCGAAGAAACGGAATGAAACCTTCGGGGTCGTGATTTTCCAACCGAACGTGATCCAGGAGACTTGGACCCTACTCCAAGAAGTCTCCGAGGAGGTCACGAGGGTGGAGGGCGCGCCCCCCTGGGCGCGCCCCCTACCTCGTGGGCCCCTCGGAGCTCCACCGACGTGCTCCTTCTCCTATATATACCTACGTATCCCTGAACGATCAGAACAGGAGCCAAAAACCTAATTCCACTGCCGCAACCTTCTGTATCCACGAGATCCCATCTTGGGGCCTGTTTCGGAGCTCCGCCGAAGGGGGCATCCACCACGGAGGGCTTCTACATCATCACCATAGCCCCTCCGATGAAGTGTGAGTAGTTTACTTCAGACCTTCGGGTCCATAGCTAGTAGCTAGATGGATTCTTCTCTCGTTTTGGATCTCAATACAATGTTCTCCACCTCTCTCATGGAGATCTATTCGATGTAATCTTCTTTTTGTGGTGTGTTTGTTGAGACCGATGAATTGTGCGTTTATGATCCAGTATTATCTATGGAAAATATTTGTTTTTTCTCAGAATTATTTTATGTATGATTGAGTTATCTTTGCAAGTCTCTTCGAATTATCCTTTTTGGTTTGGCCAACTAGATTGGTAGTTCTTGCAATGGGAGAAGTGCTTAGCTTTGGGTTCAATCTTGCGGTGTCCTTACTCAGTGACAGAAAGAGTTGCAAGGCACGTATTGTATTGTTGCCATCGAGGATAACAAGATGGGGTTTTTATCATATTGCATGAATTTATCCCTCTACATCATGTCATCTTGCTTACGGCGTTACTCTATTTTTACTTAATACTCTAGATGCATGCTGGATAGCGGTCGATGAGTCGAGTAATAGTAGTAGATGCAGAATCGTTTCGATCTACTTGTTTTGGATGTGATGCCTATATACATGATCATTGCCTAGATATACTCATAACTATGCTCAATTCTGTCAATTGCTCAACAGTAATTTGTTCACCCACCGTAGAATACTTATGCTCTTGAGAGAAGCCACTAGTGAAACCTATGGCCCCTGGGTCTATTCTCATCATATCAATCTATATCACTTTGTTTACTTGCTTTGTTTTTACTTTACCTTTACTTTTTACTTTGCATCTATCTATCAAAAATACCAAAAATATTATCTCTATCTGTCGGTGTACTAAAGTAGGGGTACCTTAGTACCCCGAACTCGTGCACGGGCAGTCGTAGCACCCCGCGGCAAGGCTTGCCGGACGCCCGCCAAGACCCTCCGCCATTTCCTATTACTACCATTCAAGAACAAAGTATTAACCAAGAAAACAAAGGCCCCGGCAAGAGGAGCTTGCCGGGGAGGCCGACCAAGGCATCTCCAGAAGACTTGCCGCGGCGCCCCGCGCGCCCCGGCAGGGCCCGACTACCGGCAAGCTTGCCGGCACGACAAGAGAAGGGTAGCGGAAAGGCACTTGCCGCGGCAAGGCGGCCACCCAAAATCCAGCGACGTGTCACCCCAGGGCCACCCCAGGGGCACGTGGCGGGGCGTTGCGTAGCCATGCAGAGCGAGGTGGCAAACGAGCTGACGGAAGCGCCATCGTGGCAATCGGTGCGCCCCTAACGGTCGTTTCCTTGCGCTGTTGGGGCAACCAGACGGGCAATAAATGCCCTTGTCCCCTGCTGTCAGAGTTAGGTAGGGGACACTGTTTGGTAGTAGTTGTACCAACCTGCGTTTTTACCTTTGGTACCCCTCTTCCTACGCTGCCACCTGTTGGTGCCCCCTTTAGACTATAAAAGGGAGGCCCATGCGCACGTAGAAGGGGTTCGGAATTTTGGTTCCGCAGCTGGTTCGGAATTTTGGTTCCGCAGCTTGGAGGTTCGGTCCATTCGACACCACACACAGCACCACCATACGCTCGCTCTCGAGCAAGATCAAATAAAATACAAAGCAGCAGTAGGAGTTTTTCTCTCTCCGGATAGCTCCGAAGCTGGGTAAAAATCGCCCTCGTCTCCCCGCGCGCGTGCCCGACCTGATCTGCTCTGCGCGCGGCCTCCGCCCCCCTTGCCGGACCAGAAGGGGCCCCCGTGCCCCATAGGTGCTCGGGCCGCACAGAGCACGCCCCGACATCTTTGGCGCGCCAGGTAGGGGGTGCGTCGAGGTCGTGAGCATCTGATCCGGTCTCCGCACGCGCAGCATCAACGCCTTCGTCAACATGCCACCAAAGAAGAAGCCTTCGGAGGTGGCCGCTCCGTCTACATCGATTCCCACCACCACCGGAGCAAGCGGGCGGTGGAGTGGACGCCGGCGGAGGAGCGGGCGCCGACGGTGGGACTCACGTCGTCACCAGATCCAAAAACAAGGCCCCGCAAGCGTCGGCGACCGTGCAGACACCGCACCCTTCCCAGGAGGTGCAAGGTCGACAACGCCCCGGTGCTCCTAGCACCGTGCTCGCATTGGAGCAAGGCCAAGCTGGTGGGTCGCGGGACGCTCGAGGTCAGCATGCACGTCCAGCATGCTGGCGCGAGTGAGGTACGGTCGCCCGGACGAGGTGTTGCACCTCCCAATCCGGTTGGGAGTCCGAGCACATCCCGCTCCTCGCGCCGCTCGTCGCCACCACCACCCAAGACAGCAGAGGAAGCGCTGGCCCGAGCCCAGCTGCTTCTAGACTACCCTCCGGCGCCACACAAGATCGACGACTGGAGGATGACCATATACAGTCTCATCAGCTTCGCCAACGGCGACAAGCCCCGGCAACCGAGCGCATCGAAGCCCCGGCAAGGCGCCCAGGCGCAAGCCGACGCCGACAAGACCGGTGGGGGTGCCACCTCCGTGCACTCCCAGCCCCGAAGGCCAAGATCGCCGGCTCGTCGGGCCAACCCCGACGGCGACTCCACCGCGTCGTCGGACCCGTGGACCCGACGCGATCAACGCCACGTTCTCCAAGAACGGCGGCACGAAGACGCTCACACTCGCATCGAGCGCAGAAGGGAAGCGCGACGTCAATCCGACCAGCGCGCTGGGCCCACTGTCGATATGCACGCCCCGGGGAACCAAGCGACTTGCCGTATGCGGCAGGTTGCCCTGCGTTCACCCGTGAGCTGCGGCAAGTCCAGTGGCCCAAGACCAAGAACTTCAAGCCGGACGTGCCCGAGAAGTACGATGGCAGGATACATCCGTCGGAGTTCCTCAGCATCTACACCATCGCGGTGCAGGCTGCCGGAGGGCGCGACGAGAAGATCCTCGCCAACTACTTCCCGCTGGTGCTCAAGCCCAACGTCAGATCTTGGCTCATGCACTTGCCGGACGGCTCCATCTCTTCATGGGCGGACCTGTGTCATCAGTTTGTCGGCGCCTTCACGGGTGGCCACAAGCCTCATGGCCAGGAGAGTGACCTCCACTTGCTCGTCCAGAAGGAGGGGGAGCCCCTGTGCAAGTACATACAGAGATTCAGCCAGGTGCAGCGCAACATCCCAGACGTCCACCCTGCCGCGGTTATCAGCGCGTTTCATCAGAACGTGCGTAACCGCAGGATGAGGGAGGAGATGGCGATGTGCAAGATCAGAGATGTCAGCGAGCTCTATGCTCTGGCCGACAAGTGTGCACGGGCTGAGGAGGGGAGGAAAATCCCCGGAGAGGTTGCAGGAGCAGAAGGATCTGACAGTGAGGATGCCGCCCCGGCAAGGAAGAACCGGAGGCGGAACAACAGGAAGACAAAGGCTAAGGATGTGCTGGCTGTTGAGCATTCCGGCAACGGAGGCGGTTCCGACAAGGCCAAAGCCGATGACTCCGGCGAGGCTGTCGTAGCCGTCGACAAGCAGGATGGTTCCGGCAAGCGGTATTGCAAGATCCACCGCACCAAGGGCCATGACCTCCAAACCTGCAAGAAAGTGGAGCAGATGGCGGAGCTACAGAAAGCTGAATACGAGCGCCGCGATAAGGAGAGGGCCCAGGGAGGTGGCGGAGGATCCGGCAAGAAGCTTCCTGCCCGGGGAGGGCACCGCGGCAAGGCCAAGCCGCGGCAAGGAGATAGACCTCCCCGCGGCCGCGACAAGGACGAAGATGAGGATGAGGATGATGAGATGGAGGAAGATGAGACTGATGACCAAGAGTTTCAGAAGGCGACAGAGGTGTTGTGCATCGACGGCGGCGCCTCTCTGCACACCTCGCACCGCCAACTCAAGCAGTGGGTGCGAGAAGTGAACGCGGCGGAGCCGCCCGTCGAGTCGCGCAAGCCTCTGAAGTGGTCCGGCACGCCCATCGTCTTCGACGTTGAGGATCATCCCGATCGCATCACTGCGGTCGGGTGCTTGCCAATGTTGGTCTCACCAACAATCCGCAACCTCAAGGTCACGAAGATGTTGGTTGACGGCGGGGCCGGCCTGAACCTGATTTCCTCCGCAGTGCTCAAGAAGCTCCAGATCCCCGACAGCGAGCTCGAAGAAACTGGTACCTTTCAAGGGATAAATCCAGGAAGGAGCAAGCCAAAGGGGAAGATCACACTGCCAGTGACGTTTGGCAGCGAGCTGAATTTCAGGACAGAGAAGGTCACATTTGACGTTGCTGATATCCCATTGCCCTACAATGGGATACTAGGCCGTCCAGCGCTCGCCAAGTTCATGGCAGCCTCTCACTACGCATACAACGTGCTCAAGATGCCTGGTCCGATAAGTGTCATTTCTGTCCAAGGCGACAAGAAGGATGCACTTATCTGCACCGACAAGATCTACCGGGAAGCAGCAGCCGCAGCAGAGCGCAAGCCACTTGCCGCTGAAGCTCCCCGGGGGAAGAAGAAGGCCAAGTCCGGCAAGG
Source organism: Triticum aestivum (assembly GCF_018294505.1). Taxonomy (NCBI): domain Eukaryota; kingdom Viridiplantae; phylum Streptophyta; class Magnoliopsida; order Poales; family Poaceae; genus Triticum; species Triticum aestivum. The sequence continues at coordinate 243,757,503 of NC_057801.1, forward strand.
AGCAGCTCTGATGCCCACTCCGGCAAGCGCACCTCCCCGGAGTGCTGCGCTGCCGTCGAGGACGCACCATCGAGCTCCACCGGCAAGTGCAAGAAGGCAAAGGTAGCTTCACCAGAGACCAAGAAGGTGGCCGCCAAGGAGGACGGCACTGGTGGTACCTTCACCATCAGTGCCACGCTTGATCCTAAATAGGAAAGCGCGCTCGTTGCTTTCCTGCGGGCGAATGTCGATGTGTTTGCATGGCAACCATCTGACATCCTCGGTGTTCCCAGGGAAGTAATCGAGCACCACCTTGCCGTCTGCCCTCACGCGCGGCCCGTCAAGCAAAAAGTCAGAAAGCAAGCAGTAGAGCGTCAAGAGTTCATAGCAGAGGAGATCAGGAAGTTGGAAGCAGCAGGATTGGTTCGAGGAGTACTCCATCCGACGTGGCTAGCCAATCCAGTAGTCGTGCGCAAGGCGAACGGGAAGTGGAGGCTTTGCATTGACTTCACTGACGTTAATAAAGCCTGTCCCAATGATCCATTCCCCTTGCCGCGCATCGACCAGATTGTTGACTCCACAGCAGGATGTGATCTGCTTTCGTTCCTTGATGCATACTCGGGATATCATCAGATCTTCATGGCAGAAGAAGATGAAGAGAAAACCGCATTCATCACTCCATGTGGCACGTACTGCTTCGTACGGATGCCTTTCGGACTGAAGAATGCCGGTTCAACATTTGCAAGAGTAGTCAGCCATGCTTTTGAGCCGCAGTTGCACAGAAATGTAGAAGCTTACATGGATGACATAGTGGTTAAAAGCAAGGACAAGGAGACCCTAATCCAAGATTTGGATGAGACTTTTGCAAATCTGCGAAAAGTCAATCTCAAGTTGAACCCCGAGAAGTGTGTATTCGGAGTCCCCTCCGGCAAGCTTCTCAGGTTCTTCGTGTCTCAGAGGGGGATTGAAGCCAATCCCGACAAGATTAAGGCCATTGAGCAAATTGAAGCACCAAAGCGAGTCAAGGACGTACGGAAGCTTGCCGGCTGCGTTGCTGCTCTTAGTAGATTTATTTCCAAGTCCGCTGAACGCGCCCTGCCATTTTTCAAAAATCCTGAAAAAGGCAGGTCCCATAAAATGGACCCCGGAAGCGGAGGCTGCGCTGCAAGACTTGAAGAAATATTTGTCTTCCACTCCCACACTTGTCGCACCTAAGCCACAAGAGAAGTTGCTACTATACCTGGCGGCAACCAATCAAATGGTTAGTGCTGCGTTAGTGGCGGAGAGGGAGACAGATGATGAACCAGCAACCGCGGCAAGCGAGTCCAACGACAAGCAGGGGGCTTCTTCGACAATCTCTGGCCCGGCAAGCCCTGATCCGACGAATTCTGGCTCCGCCAAGGATGGATCCATGCAGTTGCCGGAAGAAAAATAGAAGAAGAAGGTGCAGCGCCCAGTTTACTTTGTCAGTTCCCTTTTACAGGGGGCTAGATCAAGATACTCTGGTGTGCAGAAGTTGCTTTTCGGCCTACTCATGGCCTCAAGATACCTGCGCCATTATTTTCAAGCACATGAGATCACGGTTGTTACTCGCTTTCCGCTGAAGAGGATACTGCAGAATCCAGAAGCAACGGGCAGGATTGTCGAGTGGGCACTGGAATTGTCAAGCTTTGGCCTCAGGTTCGAAAGTACTTCGACTATTCAGAGCCGAGCTTTGGCAGAATTTATAGCGGAATGGACGCCAACGCCGGACGAAGAATCTCCGGAGAAGTGCATCCCTGTCAAGGAGGTTAGCAAGGAATGGATCATGTACTTTGACGGTGCCTTCTCGCTGCAAGGCGCCGGTGCGGGCGTACTACTTGTCGCCCCCACCGGAGAACACCTCAAGTATGTGATCCAAATGCACTATCCCAAGGAGCAAGCCACAAATAATACTGCAGAGTATGAGGGACTGCTTGCCGGACTCAGGATAGCAGCAGAGTTTGGGATTAAGAAACTTATTGTCAGGGGCGACTCACAACTTGTCATCCGCCAAGTCAACAAAGATTACCAGAGTCCGCTGATGGAAGCATACATTGATGAAGTGAGGAAGCTAGAGGAACATTTTGACGGCCTGCAAATGGAGCATGTTCCAAGAGTTCAGAATGACATTGCAGATGGCCTATCAAAATGTGCCGCACTCAAATTGCCTGTGGAACCAGGGATTTTTGTGCTCAAGCTGACTCAGCCATCCGTCACGCCATCAACTGGACCGAGCAAGAAGAGAAAATTGCCTGCTGGCGACCACTTTCCAGCAGAGCTCCCCGAGGCCGCCGCCAAGAAGGTTCCCAGGATCAGCACAAAAAGAGCTGAGGAGCAGTCTGCTACGGCAAGCCCCGAGGCTTGCTTCGCTGAAGCAGGCGCTCCCGACAAGCTGTGTCCCGACACGCTTGCCGGGGAACATCACGCTCCGACGGGATCCCTAATCCTCGCAGTTGAAGCGGATGTTCCTGCAGCAACCTTTGCGCCTTTAGTCCTCGTTGTCGAGCCGCAAGCTCCAGCCTGGGCACGGCCAATAGTCCACTTCCTTCAGACAGGAGAACTTCCCGAAGAACAGGAAGAAGCGGAAAGAGTAGCCCGGCAATCAAGTACGTACCAGTTTGTCGATGACATACTTTACAGAAGAAGATTCAACGGAGTGAAATTGAAGTGCATTTCCCGGGAAGATGGACAAGAACTGTTGGCAGAGATACATGGAGGCATATGTGGTCACCACATTGGCGCAAGAGCACTTGCCGGCAAAGCTTTCCGGCAACGCTTCTTCTGGCCAACAGCCCTCCAGGATGCAACTGCACAAGTAACCAAGTGTGAAGCGTGCCAGTTCCATTCCAAACAGATTCATCAACCAGCTCAAGCTCTCCAAACAATCCCTTTGTCCTGGCCATTTTCGGTCTGGGGGCTCGACATCCTCGGCCCCTTCCCCCGAGCTGTCGGGGGCTTTGAGTACTTGTACGTTGCAATCGACAAGTTCACAAAGTGGCCTGAAGTGGAACCAGTGAGGAAGGTGACAGCGCAATCAGCAGTCAAGTTCTTCAGGTCGATTGTCTGCCGTTTCGGGATCCCTAACAGGATCATCACCGAAATTGGCACACAATTTACGAGCCACACCTTCATGCAGTACGTCCAAGATCTTGGCACCAAGATCTGTTTCGCTTCTGTTGCTCACCCGAGAAGCAACGGTCAAGCGGAGAGGGCGAACGCTGAAGTGCTGCGCGGGCTCAAGACCAGGACTTTCGACAGGCTGCATAAGTGCGGAAAAAATTGGATCGAGCAGTTGCCGGTGGTTCTCTGGTCGATCAGGACGACACCAAATCGAGCCACTGGCCAGACACCTTTTGCTCTCGTCTATGGAGCAGAGGCAGTTCTCCCCACGGAACTCGTATACGGATCGCCACGAGTGCTCGCTTATGATGAGCTTGAGCAAGAGCGGCTGCGCCAAGATGACGCACTGCTCCTCGAGGAGGATCGTCTTCAGGCTGCTGTGCGAGCTGCTCGCTACCAGCAAGCCTTGCGCCGCTATCATAGCCGCAAGGTTAACGCCAGAAGCTTCGAGGAAGGCGACCTTGTTCTTCGGCGCGTTCAATCCGCCAAGAATTCAAACAAGTTGACGCCGAAGTGGGAAGGCCCTTATCGGGTAAAACGAGTCACTAGGCCCGGCGCTGTCCGCCTTGAGACCGAAGATGGCATTCCGGTGAGCAATTCCTGGAACATAGAACATCTTCGCAAGTTTTACCCATGAGGCGCGGTTGCCGGACCCGCTCCGACAACCACCTTTTGTACAAGCCTTGCCGCTGTCGCATGTAACACTTTGTACAAAGCCGGGCGCAGCTCCCGTGCGTAAATAAAAGTCTACGTACCCTGCACATCTTGTCAAATTCAGTGCATATTTATTTTTCTTGCATGTATATCTGACACTTCGTGCAGCACTTTCCCCCGGTAAGCAATAAAGAACCTCAGGGTTCTATTTCATTATTTTCTCTTCTTTCTTCCCAAAAAAAGAAGACTCCTCCGCCCACAAGTTCACCAGGGGGGAGGGATAAAGGTCAGGTCTGGACCAGGCGCCGTTCAAAAGAATCTAGCCTTGCCGGGACGAAGAAGAAAAAAAAAAGCTAAGTGGCTAAAGTTTGAGCCCAGTCAATTTTAAATTTTTTCGAGTTATATCCCTTGAACGTTCGTACCTTGTATGGAAAACCTGTGCACGGAGGAATCGACTCGCGGCTAAGTTGCGACCCTGTATTGTCTCCGAGCCCGCTCGACAATACAAGTGAGCTGCAACTTGTCCCGACAAGATTTCTTGCCGGAGGCAGCACCGCCGGCAGGCTGCTGATGTTCCGCACTCAGCAAGTGTGCTCGCGCCGACAAGATCCCTCGAAGCGTAGGGTAAAAGCATAAAAGGGATGCAACATAGTAAAGGGAATAACATAGCGAGCAGTACCCAGAATAGAGTTATATTACAAGAATGACTTATTGTGGCACTGATTAAATTGTTCTCGTAACCAAAACGGCAGCAGCTAGAAAACGGGAGAAGAAGGGTGGCCTAATCCGCGCGCCCGCTGTCGACCCTCCTGACCTCGTTCACCTTGTCCACGATGGGTGCAACGATGGCCCTGAGTTCTTCAAGATCGGCGCCCTCCGGCAGCTTCTTGGTGACGCGGGAGAGGTCGATGCCCGGATTGCGGAAGAGGACCTTCACCAACACCTTCTCCAAGACCCCGGCACAGATCGCGCGCGACTCGTCGGCCAGCTGCTTCGGGATCCTTTCCCGGAGCTGCCGGAGAGCCGCCACCACATCCTTGAAGAAGAGCGTGAGCTTGGTGCTGGGCTGGAGATTCTCCTCAGTGGAGTACCCGAAACCCGTCAAGTTCAGCTCCGCCAACTCCTCGCCAATGAGCGCGGCGATGTTGACGAGGCCCTCCGTCCAGAGCTCCACCGTGGTCTTGAAGGTGTTCTGGGTTTTGGCGGCCCTCGTCAGCAGCTCCTCGTTGCCCTTGAGGTCTTTCCTCAGGATATCTTCTCGCTTCTTGGCGGCGTCTAGCGTCTCCGTCAAGGTGGCCAATTTTAGCTCTAGATCAGCGCTCGAGTCCTTGGCGGCATTCAGCTCCTTGATCTTCTCGGAGAGCTGGACTTGCAGATCACCGTGGGCGCGCGCATCCTTCTCGCGATCGCGCTGGAGTGCGGCAAGCTCTTCATTTTTCCTTGTCGCGTCCGCCTCCAGCTGCGTCACCTTCTCCTCCAACTCCTTCTTGGCGGCTTCGGCAGCCGCGGGGGCATCCTTCGCCTCCTTGAGTGCCCCGCCAAGTGATTGTTCCCAGACGGCGAGCTCCTCGTCATGGCTATCCAAGTACGCCTTCCTCTGTATCAGCTCGCCGTCCAGCTTGGACAGCTCCTCGGCGACGAGCCTCTGCTGCTCCTCGGCTTCAGCCTTCTCCAGGATGAACGCCTTCTTCGCTTCATCAACCTGCGCCCTCTCCTCAGCAATGGATTGGAGGGCCTCCTAGTTGCGGCTCCGAAGTTCTTGTGCATGCTTTTCTATGTCAACTCCCGCCTGCGCGACAAGCGCTTCCCGGGACTCGAGCTTCGCTTGCCGGACGCGGTAGAGTGACACCAGCTTTCGGAGCAGCTGCTCCTCCTCGGACTCGCCACTGCTGCAGCTTGGCCTGTCGACCACTGCCAGCCCGGCAGAGGCAAGTACCTCCCCGTCAAACTCCTCTCCTTCAACCGGTCCCCTGGAGCTCGACGCCCAGGGGAGCTTGATGTATACTCCCTCACCGGCTTTCAAATATGCGCCGGGCTGAGGCTCCTCGGAGCCCAGCGCCGCGCCAGCGGCGGAGGGGTCGGCAGTCGGTGTAGCGCCTCGCGCTCCTGCGTCCTCTGGGTCGTCAGTGCGGTCGCCGGACCCCTCGCCGGCCCCTGTGCCAGCGGCCTTGGCGGCCTCTTCGCCGGCGGGCTCCTCCGCGCCGGCCTCTTCCTCAGCGGCGGCGGCATTCCCAGTGTTGCCGCGCCCGCGCTCCTCGCCGGTGGCCTCAGCCTCCATTGGGTCCCCAAGGGGAGGATCTGAAGGCAGGGAAAGGAAGGGACAGTCAAGCAAATGCCCAAAAGAAGGAAAAGGGAGATCAGCAGAACCCGAGGGAGAGTCCCCGACAAGGAGGGTCACCTGTGTTGGGCTCTGAGATCATGGGCTCCACCACCGGGGGCTCACTGGTCCCACCCCTTGCCGGAGACCCCTTCCTTGCCGGAGATGGCTCCCATATCGGGGAATCAGCCCTTGGTGGCGTAGTCGAGGCCGACGACACCTCCGGGTCGGCCCCCGACTGCTCCTGGTGGGCCTGTTCTTCTCCTGTATACAAAAGAGTCAGTAACCAAGATATTGGCAGAAGAAGAGGCGACCATGCGCGCCCCACGGCAGGAAGCGAATCAAGGCACTTACGCTGGGGGCTGTGCTGGGAGCTGCTGCGAGGGGAAGGGACCAGGTCCGTCAAAGTGGTCTCGGACGCATCTTCTGCCACCACAGCAGGATCGTCCTCGATGTTAAACACAGGGACCTTGGCCCTCTTCGCCACTCTCTCCGCCAAAGTCCTGAGACAGAACAGGAGTTTGGAGAGAAAAACAGATTAGATACAAGACAAACAACAACAAGGGTCAAGCAAAAGGCGAGTGCAGTACGGAGGAAGCCTTACTCCTCTTCATCCTCCTCCTCCTCGTCGTCATCAGAGCTCAGCGCGGAGAGGTCGAACTCCGGTGCCCTCCCTGCGCGGCGTGGCGGAGGGGTAGGCTCCCTCTGGCGCTTGCCAAGGGCTGCGGCAGGGTCAGGCATGGCGGCCCGGGAAGACCCCGCCTCAGTTTCCGGCGCAGCTTGGGACCCTCCCGCGGCGACGAAACTTGTCGCGGCAGAGCGCGTCCCGCGGCGCCGCGGCTGCTGATCGGCCTGCGCCTCTGCCAGCTCTCCAACTCGACGGAGACGCCTTCTCGGTCGGAACTGGGGCTGCGCTGAGGGCTCCATCGGCAGCAAGTTGCTCGAATACGGCTGGCCGCTCGCGCCCTCGGCAGGCTGGCTCGCTTCGGCCGCGGCCTCCCCATCGCCGTCGCCCTCTCCAGCAAGTTCTTCCCAGGCGGCAAGGCTTGCCGCCTCAGCTGCTTCTGCCTCCGCCAGTGTGAAGCCAAACTCGCCCGCGGCAGCGGCTGCCGCCACCTCCTCGGCCCTGCTAGCGATGTACGCCAGCTCATTGGCGGTGGTGGCGCGGGTGAGGAGCTTCTGCTCGTCAGAATTGACTGCCGCCTCTGACAAGTCGTCGAAGAATTGCTGCACGACCTCGGCGGCGGGCTCTATCCAGTTGGCACTTGCCCCGTGCGAGTCGCACTCTGGCATCATTGCGCAGATGCGATCGCGCTGGGAGTTGTTGCACAAGGGGATGACGCCCTGCGGCAGTCGGAACCACTCTGGATGATTGGCGTCGTGCTTGAAGGTCTCCCTCAGCATCGCGTCAAGCTCCAGGACCGTGAAGTTGAAGTTGAGGCCTGGGCGCAGCCTCATGAAATCCGCTGGGCCGCTAAACAGCCAGGCGGGCCTCCCCCTTGCCTGCAAAGGGGCGATACGGCGGCAAAGGAAATCTGCGCCGACCGCCCCTGTTGTGAGCCCGGCGTGCCTGAGCTGGAGTATTTGGGTGGTGGCAATCGTTAGTTTGGCGTCGTCCGGCGACAGAGCGCTCCAGTCGCTGTCGCGCACCACCCGAGTCTTGCGCAGCTTGGTGAACGACGGAGGATCGGCATCGCAGATCCAACACTACTCCGCCCTCCACTCGTCCCACTTGCCGCGGAGCTCGCCCGTCAAGTACACCTCCTTCATGCCCATCCGGGAGGTCCAGGCAATTCCGCCAGCCAGTGGCTCCCCTTTCTCAGCCCGAGGGGAGAAATAGTGGCGAAAAAGAGCGACATTGGGGAGGATACCAATGAAGTTCTCACAGAGGTGCGCGAAAACCGCCATTGTCAGAACGGCATTGGGGGTGAAATCAAGCAGATGGAACCCGTAGGTGTTCATGATGTCGCAAAAGAAATCGGAAAAAGGCGGGCAGAGCCCGCAATAGAAGAACACAGGGAAGAAGTAGTACCCTCTGGGGCACTTCTTCGATTTGGAGGCTTCCGCGGAAAGCACCGGCGTGCGCGGGTGCGCCCGCGTTTCCGTCGACCAAAAGAGGTAGAACCCCGACCGCAACGCCTCCGGGGTGAGCTCGGGGGAGAAAAGCACCTGCTTCTTGCGCAGCGCCTCGAGCTCTAGTGCCTCGGCCGACTTCGCGGCCTTCGCAGCCTTCGTGGCCTTCCCGGCCTTCGCAGCCATGGCGGGGGCAGCAGGGGGAGGCGAAAGCGACGATGGTGACGACGGCGACGGCAGCGACGGGCAGCGGAGTGCTGTTTTTCTCTCGATTCAGGGGACGGAGGAGAGCGGCGGAGCTTTTGGAGGAAGGAACTGCAAGTGGCGAAAGTGGGGGAACGGCCCCGTTTCCTCTGCTTATAAACAGGGGATGAGAACGTTACGCATTTCCTGGAGTTAAGTATTGACCATGTTCTCTCCCACGACGCAGCAATCGACGCGTGCCGTTGCGGGAGGACGCGGTGGACACGGAGTCTGATTCTGTGTGGCCCCAGGCCACGCATGCCCGTGCACCGTTTTGGGCCTGGCCCAACAGCGCTCGGCACCGTGTATGGCCCAGGCCCGGGGGCTCCTGTTGGTGTACTAAAGTAGGGGTACCTTAGTACCCCGAACTCGTGCACGGGCAGTCGTAGCACCCCGCGGCAAGGCTTGCCGGACGCCCGCCAAGACCCTCCGCCATTTCCTATTACTACCATTCAAGAACAAAGTATTAACCAAGAAAACAAAGGCCCCGGCAAGAGGAGCTTGCCGGGGAGGCCGACCAAGGCATCTCCAGAAGACTTGCCGCGGCGCCCCGCGCGCCCCGGCAGGGCCCGACTACCGGCAAGCTTGCCGGCACGACAAGAGAAGGGCCGCGGCAAGGCACTTGCCGCGGCAAGGCGGCCACCCAAAATCCAGCGACGTGTCACCCCAGGGCCACCCCAGGGGCACGTGGCGGGGCGTTGCATAGCCATGCAGAGCGAGGTGGCAAACGGAGCTGACGGAGACGCCATCGTGGCAATCGGTGGCGCCCCTAACGGTCGTTTCCTTGCGCTGTTGGGGCAACCAGACGGGCAATAAATGCCCTTGTCCCCTGCTGTCAGAGTTAGGTAGGGGACACTGTTGGTAGTAGTTGTACCAACCTGCGTTTTTACCTTTGTACCCCCTCTTCCTACGCTGCCACCTGTTGGTGCCCCCTTTAGACTATAAAAGGGAGGCCCATGCGCACGTAGAAGGGGTTCGGAATTTTGGTTCCGCAGCTAGGTTCGGAATTTTGGTTCCGCAGCTTGGAGGTTCGGTCCATTCAACACACACACACAGCACCACCATACGCTCTCTCTCGAGCAAGATCAAATAAAACACAAAGCAGCAGTAGGAGTTTTATCTCTCCGGAGAGCTCCGAAGCTGGGTAAAAATCGCCCGTCTCCCCGCGCGCGCCCGACCTCGATCTGCTCTGCGCGCGGCCTCCGCCCCCCTTGCTGGACCAGAAGGGGCCCCCCGTGCCCCATAGGTGCCCGGGGCCGCAGAAAAGGAACGGCCCCGACATCATCAGATCTCACTCTCGTAAGTGACCGTGAAGGGATTGACAACCCCTAAGTGTTGGTTACGAGTTGCTAGCGTGTTGTGTATGTACGAGGGACTTGTGCGTGGTCTCCTACTAGATTGATACCTTGGTTCACAAAAACTGTGGGAAATACTTACGCTACTTTACTGCATTATCCTCTCCTCTTCGGGGAAATCCAACGTAGTGCTCAAGAGGTAGCAGACCACCGCAGGTTGCCGCGCCTTCACCCCCGAGTTTCGTAGCCTTGCCTGGCCGGGCAAGTTCAAGCCGGACCTGCCTCCTTGCTACGACGGCACCCCCAACCCTGCGGAGTTCTTGCAGCTCTACGAGCTGAGCATCGAGGCGGCCAATGGCGACGAGAAGGTCATGGCGAACTGGTTTCTCATGGCGCTCAAGGATGGTGCCCGGTCATGGCTCCTGAACCTACCTCACAACTTGATCTCCTCCTAGGACGAGATACGCAGCCGATTCATCGTCAACTTCTAGGGCACTCGCGACCACCCCCCGGCTGCGGGTGACCTGTGCCGCATCAAGCAACAGCCTGGGGAGGCCCTGCAGAAATACATCCAGCGCTTCAACAGCGTCCGCCTCAAGATCCCCAAGGTGACGGACGAGGCCATCATCTCGGCATTCTTTGATGGCGTTCGTGATGTCAAGATGAAGGAGGAGTTCGCCATCCACGAGGAGTTGTGCACATCCCTGGAGCTGTTCAACCTCGCGACCAAGTGCGCAAGAGCTGAGGAGGGACGCCTCTCCCTCCTCGAGCTTCCAGCTGCTGACCCAGAAAAAAAGAAGGACAAGGCCAAGGACGTGAAGCACACGGGAGCAGCCGTGCTCGTGGCAGAACCAGACACGAAGCACGGCAGGGACCAGCCAGAGTCGTCCAACGGCAGTCGACCGTTCTGCACCTACCACAACCTCCACACCCACAACACCAAGGAGTGCCAGGAGCTTAGGGCCGTTCGAGAGGGACGCTTCGGTCGACGCCCCGAGCGCAACGACCGGGGCTACAGCCGAGGAGGAGGACGTGGTGGAGGACGATGGGACGACCGTGGCCCTCGCCAGGAGTGACGTGACTGACCTCGCGAGGACCGCTGGCAGGAACAGCCTCGCGAGGGCGCCTGGAGGGATCAGCCTCGCGAGGACCGCCCGTAGGGCAACGCAGGCCTTCCTCCTCTGCCGCCGCCGCCAAGAAGGAATGACGACCATCACCAGGACGAGGGGGCTGGGGGCTTCTAGGAGCCACGTGTTATCGCTTGATTCTTGGGCGGAGCTTAGGCCCCAGCCTCTCAGCGCATCTTCAAGCAGTTCGCTCACGAGGTGAATGCAGTCCTCCCCAAGCTCGAGGCCACACGCCCGCTCAGGTGGTCCAAGTGTGCCATCACCTTCAGCTCAGCAGATCAACTCAAGTGTGCGGCTAGTGCTGGCATCCTTGCAATGCTCTATTTACCAGTTATCAGCAACGTGCAAGTCACCAGGACCCTCACCGATGGCGGGACGGGGCTTAATGTCCTGTCCGTTGAGATGTTCGATAGCCTTCAAGTGCCATACGATCAGCTCTAGCCTACCAAGCCTTTCTCAAGAGTTACTGACGGTTCCACCACCCCGATAAGGCAGGTCCACCTCCCTGTCACATTCAGCAAGCGCGACAACTACCGCACCGAGCTTATCGACTTTGACGTTGCCCACATCCACCTGCCGTACAATGCCATCCTCGGGTATCCAGCCGTGGCCAAGTTCATGGTGGTGACCCACCACGGCTACAACATCCTCAAGATGCCAGGAAGCAGCGGAATCATCACGGTCCCCTGCGACGAGAGAGATGCGGTGTGCTCCCTCGAGCGCGCCTCCAAGCTGCATCAATCAAGGACCTAGATAGCAAGGGCGAGAACCCTCCTGAGGCAGTCCCCAAGAAGAAGAAGCGACCGCTCCACAAAATGCCTCAAGAGGTTGGCATCTAAGGTGGTGTCGCGTCAGGATCAGCGCCCGTGCTTGGGGCGCCTCCTTCCATCGCATAGGAAGGCGCGCCCGGTGCCCTCCTCGGGCAGGGCTCAGGGGCTCTCTTCTGGAGGGCCTCAAACCTCGCCAACATCACGAGGGAGGCCCTCGGGCAGCACTTGGAGGCGTGCTTTGCGGCACATTTTCCTCAGGAAGGCATAGGGCGTGGAAAGCCCAACGTTCAGGAGTTCATCACCAAGACCACTCAAGAGCTTTAGGAAGCAAGGGCCATGCACGGAGATCGCCGCATGCCTGGCGTGGCCCCCCATCCAGGCGAGGATGGTGGGCTGCGCGTCTGCATCGACGTCCCAGGGTTCAACCGAGCCACATCTCAGGAGCACCTCTGGCCTTAGCGCGTGGGAAGCTGCAAGGGTCCACCGCACAGCTACGTTCGCATGCCTTTCGGCCTGCCGAACGCGGCTGCCACCTACCAGCATCACCTGCGAGCATTCTGGTGGCTCAGGAGGCCAGGCATCATGCAATCCTAGCGGAGATGGAGACAGTCCTCAAGGAGCCACCTGGACCCCCAGAGCCTCCCGAGGCTCAGGGCCCCGGCGGCTCGTGAGGGTCGAGTGTCACGCCCAAGATGCGACCCTATCCTAAAGGAACTCGAAGGTCCCACCAAGGATAGAAGAGCATCTTGAAGACGCTTTTGCAAGGTGGATATCATTACATCAACATTACATAATAGATGGGGATACATACAAAAGGCATACAATGCCACACAAATACAACATCATCTTACATAAGAGCACCATCCGACTACGGATGAAACACAAACAGAAACTCAAATGACATCCACCCTGCTAGCCAAGGCTGCCGACCTGGAACCTGTCCCCTGATCGAAGAAGAAGCAGAAGTAGAACTCCAAAACAAGCAAAAACTCGCTCTCACATCAAAATCATCGCATAACCTGTACCTGCAACTGTTGTTGTAGTAATTTGTGAGCCACAAGGACTCAGCAATCCCATTACCATGGGTATCAAGACTAGCAAAGCTTAATGGGAAAGGAAGGAGTAAAGTGGTGAGGTTGCAGCAACGACTAAGCATATATGGTGGCTAACATACGCAAATGAGAGCGAGAAGAGAACAAACGGAACGGTCGTGAATCTAGTAATGATCAAGAGGTGATCCTGAACTCCTACTTACGTCAATCATAACACATAAACCGTGATCACTTCCCGGACTCCGCCGAAAAGAGACCATCACGGCTACACACGTGGTTGATGCGTTTTAATTCGGATCTGGTGTCAAGTTATCTACAACCGGACATTAACAAATTCCCATCTGCCACATAACCGCGGGCATGGCTTTCAAAAGATAATACCCTGCAGGGGTGTCCCAACTTAGCCCATGATAAGCTCTTGCGATCAACGAAGGATATTCCTTCTCCAAGAAGACCCGATCAGTCTCGGAATCCCGGTTTACAAGACATTTCGACAATGGTAAAACAAGACCAGCAAAGCCGCCCGATGCGCCGACAATCCCGATAGGAGCTGCACATATCTCGTTCTCAGGGCAACACCAGATGAGACATCCTACGAGTAAAACCAGACCTCGAGTTTCCCCGAGGGGGCCTCGCAGTCTACTCGGTTTGGACCATCACTTAGACAAGCATTGGCCCGGGGGGGCTAAAATAAAGATGACCCTTGGGTTAATTACTCCCAAGGGAAAGGTAGATGGTGGTGAGGCAAATGGTAAAACCAAGGTTGGGCCTTGCTGGAGGAGTTTTATTCAAAGCGAACTGTCAAGCGGGTCCCATAAATCACCCGACCGCATTAGGGATGAAAAATCCGGGAACATAATACTGATATGACAGAAACTAGTGCGGCAAGAGTGGAACAAAACACCAGGCATAAGGCCAAGCCTTCCACCCTTTACCAAATATATAGATGCATTAATTAAATAGGAGATATCGTGATATCCCAACATAATCCTGTCCACCATGGAGCAATCTTCAACTTCACCTGCAACTAACATCGCTATAAGAGGGGCTAAGCAAAGCGGTAACTTAGCCAAACAACGGTTTGCTAGGAAGGGTGCAAAAGGTTAGAGGTTCATGGCAATTTGGGGAGGCTTGAAGAGCAAAAGATAGGTAGCGCAGCATAGCGATAGAACGAAGCAACTAACATGTCCAAGGTAGCGGTCATCTTGCCTGAAACCCCGCAAGGAAGAAGAATGAGTCCATGAAGAAGATGAAGCCACGAAGACGAACCACACGTAGACGAACGCATCCTCACGATCGCAACGAAACGGGAACTATCGAGAAGAAGCGCACAACATGGTAAACACACCACACATAGACAAGACATGATGCACAACCAAGCATGATGCATGACAAAGCTATATGAGGCTACTCATGGCAAGAGATGATGCAAACAAGAACAACACATCAAGGCAAGTTTAAACGAGGCTGGGAACAACATATAACAATTCCGGTAAGTCCTCATATGCAAATTTAGAAATTGGTCCAGAACTGAATAAACCTTATGTTCAAGTTTTTAACCAGCAAGTTAAGATGCACCAAGATGATCTACACGAAATTCTAGTCAAGTTACATATTAAGTTCATTAAATTCGGAGCTATGGCCTAGAAGATATGAGCAAAACAAGTTAAACATGGCATTGATGCAAAAGGCACTCAAACATCAAGCAAACACCTAAAACCAAGGATGCAACATGATAATATGAAACTACGTGCAAAATCAAGCAAGTTTCGTAAAGAGCACACTCAAGACGGAGCAACGCTTCAACACATACACCCTATACAAGTTATAGCAACAATCTGTCCATAACAGCAACCGAGCATCTAGCAAGCATCAAAACAACATGCTACAGTACAATAATATGAAAACAAAAGGCATGGTCATGATGTACAGGTAAAGCATGACAAAACATGAACACTGAGCTATCTCCAGAAATCACTAGAACATGCTCAAAAAGACATGGCAAGTTTGCAAATAATAACAGTTTCAGATTTAGCAGAAATAACATCAGGTTGAAATGTTTAGAGCTATCAAACAACATGCTACAGGAACTTAACATGGCAAACAAAGGCATGGCATGAATCTACTAATAGCATATAACAGAAGTCCCTTACTGACCATGAGCCAAAAAGGATCAGAAAATATGATGGCACCCATGTAAACACAGCAAGTTATATGACAGATTCAAACATGGCAGGAACAACAATAAGTAGGCATGTTGGTGAGCTTGAACCACTCACTACAGAGAAATACATGGCATGTCAAGGCAACCAATAGTAATAAGACATGTTTGAGAAGCTAAGCTTGGCAAGATCAAGTTCATAGGGGGGCATGGATCACTAACAACAAACATGGAAACATTGAACTTAATGTTAACAGGCTGATAGCAACATTATTTAGCAAGTTTGAGAGAAAGATAACAACAAGCTACAGCAGGCTATAAATGCAACCAGGGGCATGGATGGATATAGCATGACATGTATAACAAAACATCCTTTGTGAACATCTCCATATTATGCATGGAATGACTTGTAGCAGCAGGTTTACATAGCATCATGAAATATCCGATTCAGCATAGCAAAACAGCTACAACAAGTACCCTACTTAGCAAGCTTGATGCACTCAGTACAAGACTCACGAAAATACATGGATTTCACCAATGTAAAGATGGTATGACATAGATCGAAACACATGTAGACACCAAGCTCATAGGATGCACACATCAAATGCAACAAAAATCACAAATCACCAAGTTATAACAGTTTCAGCAGATTAACATCATATAGCACTCTTGCAACGATGACTCAGGTATCAAGATGGACTCAAATGAACATGATGCAATGGAATGAAATGAAGTACTCGTTGAGACGAACAATTTCACATATAACTCGCACGAAACGGAGCAGTATGCATGGAGTTATGATGCGATGAATAGGTCAACATAATGCAAAATTATCTCGGGACTTGGTGGAAATCGGGGTCGACCTGCGAGATCCGGATCTGGATCTGGATCGGGCATCGCCGGAGGCGGGGAAGAAGACGGCGGGGACGGTTGCCGGCGGCGCGGGGCGAGGCCGGGCGCGGCACTAGCCGACGGGGACGCGAGGGCGGCGCCGGAGATGGCGGGGAGCGGCGAGGCGCGGAGGGCGGCGAGGCGGGGAGCTGGGGCTCGGGGCGGAGCCCGGCGTCGGCGGCGATTCCGGCGGGGCAGAGCCCGGCGGCGGGGCGAGGCGGCGGCCGGCAAGGCACGCCGGGCGGCAAGGCGCGCCGGTGGGCAGAGGCGGCGAGGCGCGGGCGCACAGGCACGGGCGACGACGGCTGGGCCCGCGGGGGCCGGCCGCGGGCCTGGTGGGCCGCGCGGGCGCGGCTGACCCGCGGGACAGGTGGCGGCGTCTCACTGGTCCGGGGCGGCGGCGCGGGACATCCGGCAGGTGGCGGACATGTCCGGTGGTGGCGGGGGAAGTTTTTAGGGTTTGGACTGCGGGATTGGAGGAGGGGCACATATTTATAGGTAGAGGGAGCTAGGAGACTCCAAATGAGGCACGGTTTTCTCCCACATGATCGTGATCGAACGTCCAAGAAAATGGAGGGGAGTTGGATGGGTTTTGGGCCACTCTGGAGTGGTGTTGGGCTGCAAGACAAAAGAGACCTTTGCGGCTACCCGGTTAACCGTTGAAGTATCAAATGACCTCCAAATGGCAAGAAACTTGACAGGCGGTCTACCGGTGGTATACCAAGGCCGCTTGGCAAACCTCGGTCCATTCCAAGAATGTTTAACACCCGCACATGAAAATAGGCAAAAGGGGACCGCCGGAGGGCATAGGATTGTCGGATTGCAAAACGGAAAACGGGGAAAATGCTCGGATGCATGAGACGAACACATATGCAATGCAATGCGATGCACATGATGACATGGCAAAATCAAACACGCAAGCAAATGACATGGCAAAGACGGCGAATAATTGGCAGACACCTGGCGCATCATATCTGGGGCGTTAAAACACTCCTCCACTAACAAGAGATCTCGTCCCGAGATCTTAGGACCGAGACGGAAGGGAAAGGGATGAGGTGAAACAAGAACTCAAATGAAGAAGCAAAGAATTGAGAGCACTCGAGAAGAAGAGAGGAACAACGAGGATGACGAGAATCGAAAGCTCATGAAATCGGATAGACTATGACACCACTCCGGTTAGAACGAGATAAGAAACGAATATGGCTAAAAGGATTTAGGCAGCACTCTGACTGAACATGGAAAGAATAGAACATGAACTTGAGAGGATGGAAAGATACTTGATGAAGACATGACACAAAACCTCCGGAAAGAATTGAAAAAGTTGAATGAAAAGAACGGAAAAGAAAATGACAACTTGTGCCACGAACGAAATTGAAAGCATCTTTAGAAGGAAGGTTTAAACGGAGTTGTTGAGAAAATCAACAACGAAAAGAATAAGCTTGTTGTGGTCTTATAGGTAACATCTCAAGATCATAAGGTGATAACCGGCCACAAACGGAAAAGATTGGATAGCTGAGAAGAACGAAGAATTGCAAAACTCCACTTCAAAAGAATATGGAGAATTAATTACACTTCGAGACGCGAGAAGAAAAGATACTTGAACTCCTTCAACAAGAATCTTGATGAACTATTGAAGAATGAATTAAATCATGAAGTACCACCATGAAGTACTCCGGTAACAAAAGGATGATTAGATAGAATGAAGGATGAAAGAATAAGATGAGCGTTGCGATGATTTAGATGGAGGTTTCGACGAGATGGCCGAGGAAATTTGAACTCCGGAAAAGAAAAGATGAAACACTTGAAACTAGAATATATTCAACAAAAACAAACTCCCAAGGAAAGGATTACTCACTTGGAGGGAATAAGAATAAGATTTATTGTATGCTTATCCTTCATCAAATTAAATTGATGACAAGCAATGGATTTTTGCATACTGCTTATTCTTCTTGAAAAGGATTAAGGGGTGTATAGGACCAAACTTGAGAAAGTCTTCATGAACCACCGGTAGGATTGAAAAGAACGAAAGGATTAATATGATAAACAAGGAAAAAGAATCTTGAACGAACCACCGTAAGAATTTGAAAATGACTGTTGAAAGAGACTGAATCACCGGGATAATTGGACAACGGTAGCTGAAATGTGAGGACGAAGAATTCTTCTGGAATGATGGCCTCCGGTGAAAAGAAACGAGAAAGCAACTTCTGACAAACTCCGGATGGGTAGAATAATTCGAGATGATAATATGAAGCTAGACCCATGAATCTTCGAGAGAACGGACAAGATTTAAGAGGAGCTCTTCTTCGATCTTCAAATGACGATGAGAAACACCACCAAAATTACTGAGGTACTCCGGTAGAATGAAAAACCGAAAAGGTTGAGCCAACAATGAAAAGAATTTGAAAGCGATCTCTGAGAAGGCATGTGACTG
This sequence comes from Triticum aestivum, assembly GCF_018294505.1. Lineage (NCBI taxonomy): Eukaryota > Viridiplantae > Streptophyta > Magnoliopsida > Poales > Poaceae > Triticum > Triticum aestivum. The sequence continues at coordinate 243,775,637 of NC_057801.1, forward strand.
ATGGGATCCATTCTTACGTCACACTTGAAAAGAATTTAAGAATAACTCCGGAATAATCAGAAGAGTTAGCTAAGATCCTGGGAAAAGACCTGTGGGTTAGGGCCCACTAAAAGAAAACACCGTTGGAAAGGGTTGTTGAACAGATAGATGATGCACCGAAATGATTGAAATATTTGAATGAGGTGATAACCTCGAATTAATTCAAACACAGACGAATCTCCTGAGATGTCTTCCGAACTCCGGAATGATTAAACTAGCGAGAGGCAAACGAGCAGGGAAAACACTTGAGCCAAGGGAAAGAATATAATCAACCCGAAAAACTTGAATTGAGTGCACCGGAAAAAAGAAAGGGATGAAGAATGACGAACGAGACGAGAATTCACCGGTTGAAATAATTGAGGGAAGACTGAAGAGGCTCCATACGAATGGAATTGATGGTCGGAAGAAACTCGAACTCCGGGAATAAGAGGGTGGGAGGGCGGGAAAACAAAGACAACTTGTAAGGGGGAACCGACAAATATCTTGAAGAGAAAATACCGGTTGAAATCATTAAGGAAAGAAAGCAAAGACTTCTCACGAGTAGGATGGATAATCGATTATAGGCTCCGGTTCCGAGAAGAAGAAGGGAGGGCGGGTGGGAAAAATAAAGGAGAACTTCGGACAGGGAAACAACGTTGATTGAAAAGAGCTGTGGATTGATCTCGCGAAAGATAAAGAGGTTCGAGTCAACTTGACGAGAAATGCACCGAATAAAAAGAGATGAGGAACAACGATCAAAAAACCAACAGCGTGAACCTAAAGAAAAATTTGAATGGGAAGAGGAGTAATTCAAAACACCTACGTCAAGATTCCTCACCAGAGCGACGAAGGGGCTGAGGAGAAAAAAGAATTCCTACTCTCCGATATAACTAGACTCCGAAAACAGTTTTCCTCTAGACTCAACAACAGCCAAACTACACGATCAATCAAGGGGGCTCCTAGGGTCGGTCGAGGCTCTGATACCAACTTGTCACGCCCAAGATGCGACCCTATCCTAAAGGAACTCGAAGGTCCCACCAAGGATAGAAGCGCATCTTGAAGACGCTTTTGCAAGGTGGATATCATTACATCAACATTACATAATAGATGGGGATACATACAAAAGGCATACAATGCAACATGAATACAACATCATCTTACATAAGAGCACCATCCGACTACAGATGAAACACAAATAGAAACTCAAACGACATCCACCCTGCTAGCCCAGGCTGCCGACCTAGAACCTATCCCCTGATCGAAGAAGAAGCAGAAGTAGAACTCCAAAACAAGCAAACATCACTCTCGCGTCAAAATCATTGCATAACTTGTACCTGCAACTGTTGTTGTAGTAATCTGTGACCCACGAGGACTCAGCAATCCCATTACCATGGGTATCAATACTAGCAAAGCTTAGTGGGAAAGGAAGGGGTAAAGTGGTGAGGTTGCAGCAGCGACTAAGCATATCTGGTGGCTAACATACGCAAATGAGAGCGAGAATAGAACAAACGGAACGGTCGTGAATCTAGCAATGATCAAGAGGTGATCCTGAACTCCTACTTATGTCAATCATAACACAGAAACCGTGTTCACTTCCCGGACTCCGCCGAAAAGAGACCATCACGGCTACACACGCGGTTGATGCGTTTTAATTCGGATCTGGTGTCAAGTTATCTACAACCGAACATTAACAAATAACCGCGGGCACGGCTTTCGAAAGATAATACCCTGCATGGGTGTCCCAACTTAGCCCATGATAAGCTCTCGCGATCAACAAAGGATATTCCTTCTCCCAGGAAGACCCGATCAGTCGCGGAATCCTGGTTTACAAGACATTTCCACAATGGTAAAACAAGACCAGCAAAGCCGCCCGATGCACCGACAATCCCGATAGGAGCTGCACATATCTCGTTCTCAGGGCAACACCGGATGAGACATCCTACGAGTAAAACCAGACCTCAAGTTTCCCCGAGGGGGCCCCGCAGTCTACTCGGTCGAACCAACACTTAGACAAGCATTGGCCCGGGGGGCTAAAATAAAGATGACCCTTGGGTTAATTACTCCCAAGGGAAAGGTAGATGGTGGTGAGGCAAATGGTAAAACCAAGGTTGGGCCTTACTGGAGGAGTTTTATTCAAAGCGAACTGTCAAGAGGGTCCCATAAATCACCCGACCGCGTTAGGGACGCAAAATCCGGGAACATATTACCGATATGACGGAAACTAGGGCGGCAAGAGTGGAACAAAACACCAGGCATAAGGCCGAGCCTTCCACCCTTTACCAAATATATAGATGCATTAATTAAATAAGAGATATTGTGATATCCCAACATAATCCTGTCCACCATGGAGCAATCTTCAACTTCACCTGCAACTAACAACGCTATAACAGGGGCTAAGCAAAGCGGTAACATAGCCAAACAACGGTTTGCTAGGAAGGGTGCAAAAGGTTAGAGGTTCATGGAAATTTGGGAGGCTTGAAGAGCAAAAGATAGGTAGCGCAGCATAGCGATAGAACGAAGCAACTAGCATAGCAATGATAGTAGTGAGATCCAAGGTAGCGGTCATCTTGCCTGAAATCCCGCAAGGAAGAAGAACGAGTCCATGAAGAAGATGAAGCCACGAAGACAAACCACGCGTAGACAAACGCATCCTCACGATCGCAACGAAACGGGAACTATCGAGAAGAAGCGCACAACATGGTAAACACACCACACATAGACAAGACATGATGCACAACCAAGCATGATGCATGACAAAGCTAGATGAGGCTACTCATGGCAAGAGATGATGCAAACAAGAACAACACATCAAGGCAAGTTTAAACGAGGCCGGGAACAACATATAAAAATTCTGGTAAGTCCTCATATGCAAATTTAGAAATTGGTCCAGAACTGAATAAACCTTGGTTCAAGTTGTTAACCAGCAAGTTAAGATGCACCAAGATGATCTACACGAGATTCTAGTCAAGTTACATATAAAGTTCATTAGATTCGGAGCTACGGCCTAGAAGATATGAGCAAAACAAGTTAAACATGGCATTGATGCAAAAGGCACTCAAACATCAAGCAAACACCTCAAACCAAGGATGCAACATGATAATATCAAACTACGTGCAAAATCAAGCAAGTTTCATATAGAGCACACTCAATCAAGCAAGTTATAGCAACAATCTGTCCATAACAGCATCCAGGCATCTAGCAAGCACCAAAACAACATGCTACAAAACCACAATATGAAAACAAAAGGCATGGTCATGATGTACAGGTAAAGCATGACAAAACATGAACACTGAGCTATCTTCAGAAATCACTAGAACATGCTCAAAAAGACATGGCAAGATTGCAAATAATAACAGTTTCAGACTTAGCAGAAATAACATCAGGTTGCAATGTTTAGAGCAATCAAACAACATGCTACAGGAACTCAACATGGCAAACAAAGGCACGGCATGAATCTACTAATAGCATATAACAAAAGTCCCTTACTGACCATGAGCCAAAAAGGATCAGAAAATATGATGGCACCCATGTAAACATGGCAAGTTATATGACAGATTCAAACATGGCAGGAACAACAATAAGTAGGCATGTTGGTGAGCTTGAACCACTCACTACCGAGCAATACATGGCATGGAAAGGCAACCAACAGTAATAAGACATGTTTGAGAAGCTAAGATTGGCAATATCAAGTTCATAGGGGGCATGGATCACTAACAACAAACATGGCAATATTGAACTTAATGTTAACAGGCTGACAGCAACATTATTTAGCAAGTTTGAGAGCAAGATAAGAACAAGCTAAAGCAGGCTATAAATGCAACCAGGGGCATGGATGGATATAGCATGACATGTATAACAAAACATCCTTAGTGAATATCTCCAGATTATGCATTGAATGACTTGTAGCAGCAGGTTTACATAGCATCACGAAATATCAGATTCAGCATAGCAAAACTGCAACAGCAAGTACCCTACATAGCAAGCTTGATGCACTCAGTATAAGACTCATAAAAATACATGGATTGCACCACTGTAAATATGGCATGACATAGATCGAAACACATGTAGACACCAAGCTCACAGGATGCACACATCAGATGCAACAAAAATGACAAATCACCAAGTTATAACAGTTTCAGCAGATTAACATCATATATCACTCTTGCAACGATGATTCAGGCACCAAGATGGACTCAAATGAACATGAAGAACTGGAATGAAATGGAGTACTCGTTGAGTCAAACAATTTGACATATTACATGCACGAAACGGAGAAGTACGCATGGAGTTATGATGCGATGAACAGGTCAACATAATGCAAAAATATCTCGAGACTTGGTGGAAATCGGGGTCGACCTGCGAGATCCGGATCTGGATCTGGATCGGGCATCGCCGGAGCCGGGGAAGAAGACGGCGGGAACGGTTGCCGGTGGCGCGGGGCGAGGCCGGGCGCAGCGCCGGAGATGGCGGGGAGCGGCGAGGCGCGGAGGGTGGCGAGGCGGGGAGCCGGGGCTCGGGGCGGAGCCCAGCGTCGGCGGCGAGTCCGGCGGGGCAGAGCCTGGCAGCGGGGCGAGGCGACGGCTAGCGAGGCACGTCGGGCGGCAAGGCGCGCCGGCAGGCAGAGGCGGCGAGGCGCGGGCGGAGAGGCACGGGCGGCGGCGGCTGGGCCCGCGGGGGCCGGCTGCGGGCCAGGCGGGCCGCGCGGGCGTGGTTTACCCGCGGGACAGGTGGCGGCGTCTCGCTGGTTCGGGGCGGCGGCGCGGGACGTCCGGCAGGCAGCGGACATGTCCGGTGGCGGTGGGGGAAGTTTTTAGGGTTTGGACTGCGGGATTGGAGGAGGGGGCACATATTTATAGGTAGAGGGAGCTAGGAGACTCCAAATGAGGCACGGTTTTCGCCCACACGATCGTGATCGAACGAACGAGAGCATGGAGGGGAGTTGGATGGGTTTTGGGCCACTTTGGAGGGGTGTTGGGCTGCTAGACAAAAGAGGCCTTTGCGGCTACCCGGTTAACCGTTGGAGTATCAAATGACCTCCAAATGGCACGAAACTTGACAGGCGGTCTACCGGTGGTATACCAAGGCCACTTGGCAAACCTCAGTCCATTCCGAGAACGTTTAACACTCGCACATGAACAGAGACAAAAGGGGGACGCTGGAGGGCATAGGAGTGTCGGATTGCAAAACGGACAACTGGGAAAATGCTCGGATGCATGAGACGAACACATATGCAATGCAATGCGATGCACATGATGACATGGCAAAATGCAACACGCAAGCAAATGACATGGCAAAGACAGCGAATAACTGTTAGACCCCTGGCGCATCGGATCCGGGGCGTTACATCGACCTCTTCACCGCGCATCTCCAGCTACCTCAACACCCTTTCTACAACGGAACCAGGTGACATCTTTGAAAGTGCAACTATCCCTAGGTGGTTTGGGTAATTCCTAACAACATATAGCTCATTGAGCTAACATCATTTCGAGATGTATATTTCAGGAAAAGCTTAATGAATAACATGGCATGGATGAGAAAAGTGGATCCCTGAAAATGCTAAGGATAAATGGATTGGCTCAAGCTCAAAAGCTCAAGACTCTACATTTTATATTTTAGTGATCCAAGATCACATTGAGTCTATAGGAAAAGCCAATACTATCAAGGAGGGATGAGGTGTTGCTTAATGAGTTTCTTGCTCCATAGTGCTTAGTGATATGCTCCAAAGCCCTCAACTACTTTCTCACATCCACATATGACCTAAACCAAAAGTCAAACTCGGCCCTACCGATTCTTTCTATCCGGGGCCACCGAGTTCAGATGGCATAGCCACTGCCACAAACCCTAGGCAAATCAGTCTCACCGATAGGGATCTCGGTCTCACCGAGATGGGATTGTAATCTCTCTGTTTCCCTTCGTAACGTTTCGGTACCACCGAGATGAGCGATCGATCCCACCAAGATTGCAATGTAAACTCCCTGTTTCCTTTTCGTAATATTTCGGTCCCACCGAAATGAGCGAATCGGTCCCACCGTGTTTACCTGACCAACTCTCTGGTTAGCTTATTACCAAAATTGGCCCCACCGAGTTTGTGTAATCGGTCTCACCGAGATTACGTTATGCCCTAACCCTAATCATATCGGTCCTACCGAGTTGCATGTCGGTCCCACCGAAAATCCTAACGGTCACTAGATTTCCTGAATCGGTCCGACCAAGTTTCTCAATTCGGTCCCACCGAGTTTGGCAAGTTGTGTGTAACGGTTAGATTTTGTGTGGAGGCTATATATACCCCTCCACCTCCTCTTCATTCGTAGAGAGAGCCATCAGAACAAACCTACACTTCCAACTTGCTATTTCTGAGAGAGAACCACCTACTCATGTGTTGAGGCCAAGATATTCCATTCCTACCATATGAATCTCTATCTCTAGCCTTTCCCAAGTTGCTTTCCACTCAAATATTCTTTCCACCAAATCCAAATCCTGTGAGAGAGAGAGTTGAGTGTTGGGGACACTATCATTTGAAGCAGAAGAGCAAGGAGTTCATCATCAACACACCATTTGTGACTTCTTGGAGAGTGGTGTCTCCTAGATTGGCTAGGTGTCACTTGGGAGCCTCCGACAAGATTGTGGAGTTGAACCAAGGAGTTTGTAAGGGCAAGGAGATCGCCCACTTCGTGAAGATCTACCACTAGTGAGGCAAGTCCTTCGTGGGCGACGGCCATGGTGGGATAGACAAGATTGCTTCTTCGTGGACCCTTCATGGGTGGAGCCCTCCGTGAACTCGTGCAACCGTTACCCTTTCTGGGTTGAAGTCTCCATCAACGAGGATGTACGATAGCACCACCTATCGGAACCAGGACAAAAACATCCGTGTCTCCAATTGCGTTTGAATTCTCCAAACCCTTCCGTTTACATTCTTGCAAGTTGCATGCTTTACTTTCCGCTGCTCATATACTCTTTGCATGCTTGCTTGAATTGTGTTAAGATTGCTTGACTTGTGCTAAGATAGCTAAAATCTGCCAAAGACTAAAATTGGGAAAAGGGTAAGTTTTTATTTGGTCAAGAAGTATAATCACCCCCCCTCTAGACATACTTTCGATCCTACAAGTGGTATCAGAGCTTTGGTCTCCATTTGCTTTGATTTCCATAGCTTTTGGTGGTCATAGCCATGGTTTCACAACCTAGGAGAGTATGGAGTCTAGCGAGGGAAATTATCACCGTAGAGGTCCTTACTTTGATGGTACTAATTTTGCTAGTTGGAAGCATAATATGAAAATGCATATTCTTGGACATAACCCCGCCGTTTGGGCTATTGTGTGTATTAACTTGCAAGGTGAATTCTTTGATGGGAGAGAACCGAACCATGAAGCTAGCGCGGAAGAGTTGAAGATGTTGCAATACAACGTTCAAGCTTGTGATATCCCCTTCAATGGATTGTGCCCTGAAGAATTCAACAAAATCAGCCGTCTTGAGAATTCAAAGGAAATTTGGGATACCTTGATTGAGATGCATGAAGGTACCGACTCCGTCAAGGAATCCTAGTTGGATGTGCTTCAAAGTCAACTTGATAAGTTCAAAATGAAGGATGGTGAAGGTGTCGCTGAAATGTACTCTAGGCTTGCTCTTATCACAAATGAGATTGCCAGCTTAGGAAGTGAAGAGATGACTGACAAATTCATAATCAAGAAGATCCTAAGAGCTTTGGACGGAAAATATGATACCGTGCGCACATTGATCCAAATGATGCCCAATTACAAAGATATCAAGACAATAGAAGTCAATGGAAGAATTTTTGCTCATGAGATGTCACTCAAGGATAAGGAGGAACTTCACAACAAGTCAAGTGGTGCTTACAAAGCCTCATGTGAAGCCCCTACATCATCAAGTGAGAAACAAACCTTCAATGAAGAATTGACCTTAATGGTGAAAAACTTCAACAAGTTCTACAAGAGTAGAAACAAAGAGAGAAGCTCCCAGTCAAGGTCCTACAATGACAAAAGATCTTCTAGTCGAGAACATAATTGCTACAATTGTGGAAGACCCGGACACTATTCCAATGAGTGTACGACACCCTACAAAAGAAGAGAAGAATCACCACCAAGAGAGAGGAGGAATAGAGATGATCTTTATGAACGAAGAACATCCCGGAGAAGCAAGGATTTGGAAAGGAAGGACAAATCATCAAGGAGCTACACAAAACGAAGACATCAAGCTCATGTTGGTGAATGGGTATCCGGCTCCGACTTCGAAAATCACTCTGAGAGAAGCTATCACTCCGACTCCGAATATACTCAAGATGAAGGTGTTGCCGGTCTAGCACTTGCGTCAACCAACTCCTACGACATATTTGAGTCACCAAATGAAGGACTTGGAAGATGCTTCATGGCTAAAGGCCCAAAGGTAACACACCCCGAGTATGTTGATTTCAATAGTGATGAAGATGACTTGTTAGGTGATGATGATTTACTTGTTGACAACTCTAGTGATGAATACTATGATGAAATGTCAATTAATCATGCTAATAAGGATGAAACAAATGACAATGATAAGGAGAAGATTGAGATTCTAACTAAAGAACTAAACACTCTTAAGTTAGCTCATGAAACTATCTTAGAAGATCATCCAGAACTTTTAAGGACTCATGAGAAGTTACATTTTGAAAAGATCAACCTTGAGCAAGAGCATGAGTTCTTAAAGGCAATCAATGACGATCTCCGTAAGAAAAGTTCTTCTTACATTGCCAAGCGTTTACTCTTATCTACTTACATGCCTCAAGTCAAGTCTAGTAACAAGAACAAGAAGGATTCTTCCTCTAGTAGTAACAATAATCATGCTAAACCCAATGTTGTTGCTTCTAGTAGTTCTCTTGATTCCACTAATGATTCTCTTAGCAAAGTTACACTTCAGCAAGAAAATAGCTTATTGAAGGGAATTATAGAGAAAGGTGTTTACAAGAGCCTTGCCGGGAGTAAGCAATTTGAGGAAATTGTACGCAAGCAAGGAAGGCACCGGAAGAATCAAGATGTTGGTTTTGAACGAAAGTTCAATGCCAATGGAGTTGAGTGGGAATAAGATCAATATCCCAAGACGAAGTTTGTTCCTCAACAAGAGAAGTATGATCCTACTTCCTTCAAGGGGACACAAGCTCAAGATGATCTTCCGCCACAAGACCACAACCAAAAAGGAAAGGATAAGCTTCAAGAGGAGATTGATACATTTGAAGAAGCTCCTAAGGCCTTGGTCAAGTGGGTTCCCAAGACTACATCAAGCTCTACTTCATCAAGTACAACTACAACTCCAAGGATTCCCATCAAGATGATGTGGGTCCCAAAGAAGAAGAACTAGAGCGTTCTTAAGGGTGACTCCGCCAACATATTTCACTCATATCATTTTGGCAATAACAAGTGCAATCAACTTCCACATCTTGCACTAGTTCAAGGAGTCACAAACCCTCTTGTTGGTAAGACATGGGACAAGGTAAACTAATGCTTTCATAGACATCATCTTATGTGTGCATCACTCTATGTCTATGGATATCCTTGTTTGTTCCTTGTGGGACTAACCCGTGTAGGTATTGAAAGTGCAACTCACTCCAAAGGATTGCTCCAAATGATCTTCATCAACATTGAGCATCCAGATCTTCAACACCTACATGAAGTCATCATCGACAAAACCCAAGGTTAGTTCATCCCTCTAAGGGGGGATCTCACATCTAGGGGGAGCTTTACTCTAAGAATTGAGTCAAAGCAACTCTAATGGTGTGTACACAACAATGCATTATGTAAAAGTGGTAACCCCACTTGAGCTTAAACGATGAGTATCACCTATGATCAAATGTTCTCATTTGACTCATAAGTCAATATACTCATATATAGATGACCTAGTCATCGCCAATTGCTTGATAGATGCTAGAATTGGTTGTGCATGCTCTGCCACATATTTCATTTGCCATTTTATTGTGTGAGCATGTTGGTTGCATATTTCACTCATTCGAGGACATCCACTTGTTGTTTTGATTCTTTGGTTTCTTTTTATTTTGCCAAAGTGAATGGACAAGAATGCCTAAGAACCTTCTCTAGCTATCTATGCTTTTCTTGTCTCAAACTCTATTCATGCAACATCACAAAATTTGATCAAGTCAGATTCGAACCACTCTATGTGAGGAGCACTCGGAGTCCCCGATTCGTCATAGACTTAAACTTCCAAAACTTCTTTGTGTGTTTTGGTCTGACCGATTCTTCCATTTCGGTCATACAGAGATCACTAAGTCGATCTTGGTCTTCAATCTTGGTGCAACCTATTAGAACTTTTCGGTCACACCGAGTTGTTGTAACTGTCAGCAGTTATGCATCTTGGTGCCACCGAGTTGTTCCACTCGGTCACACCGATAGGGTCGGGCTATATATACCCACAGGCAAAAATTTGGAAACTTTCTCCGAACTCTTTCGCCCGCGCATAACTCGCTCTGCCTCCAGGGTCTCCGGATCATCCTCCTCGTCGCCAGCCGCCTCTAGTCGCTGGTCTCCGCCGCCGTCAACGGAAATCATCCCCGTTGTTGCCGCCGTAGCGAGTTCATCGCCAAACTAGGGTATGGACTTGATCACTGTGCTATCCCCGTCCGGTTCCTAGCACATTGTGTTCACCATGAATCTTGCCACGATTGAAACTATCGTATCTAGTCAAACCACTCCGTAGATTAGAGATGAATTGAAAAATTAGGGTTAGGTTTCCGCCGAAACCATCTCGGACCCACCGAGCTATAGAACTCGGTTCCACCGATTCGGCTAAGGCCAATGCACAAGTGATTCTCGATTTGACCGAGAATTGCAAATCGGTGTGACCGAGTTCAGGACTTTGTGAAACCCTAGCAGTCTCGGTGCCACCAAACTGTGACTCGGTCTGACCGAGTTCACTAGTTTAGGTTCCAAAAGCTGCTTTGGTATCACCGAGTTTACAAATCGGTTGATCCGAAATGCTTTATGTGGAAAACTAAAACTAAGTTTTTGACTCATTCTTTTGCAAAAACCTCTGTATTTTGTGATGCTCATCCACTCAATCTCATCTATATCTATTCACAGGGACTGCAGTCAGTGTTTGCACTATGTCTGATCAAAGTGATAGCCAGAACAAGTCAGAGGAGCAGATTCAAATGAGTGAGGGCACTAGTCCCTCTAGCACCTCTGATGATGGTAGCAGGAACTCCCCAAGCAACTTACCCTAAGCTGCCACCAGGGCCAGAAAGAAGAAACCGTTAGAATCTGAGGATGAAGACCATGTGGCAGTTGAGGATGAGGCCACTTCCAAGAAGAAAGTTCTCAAAAAGGAGTATGGCACAGCTGCTGCCATTAAGCCTGGTATGAAGACCAAAGTACCTGCAAAGAGAACTCCCATGTCTAAAGCCAGAGCCTCTACTCAAGTGCCATTGGAATCTGAACCCAAAGAGGCTGCTGCAGAAGGGACGAAGAGGAAGGAAAGGGTCAACAAGACCATGGCCAGGGTTGTTGGAAAGCCTTCCATGATGGAAGAAGAAGAAGAAGAGGTTACTGCACCAGCACCCAAGGCTCAGAAGCTTATGGGTGATGCTATCAGGACAGGGGCTACATCATCAAAGCCCAAAGAAGCACCCAAAGCTGCCTCCAAGCCCAAGACTGCACCTAAGAGGAATACCAGAAACATATCTGCTCCTGAGAAGAACAAGGCCCCAGTGCCTGAAACTGTTGCTGAAGAGGAAGATGATGAAGAGCATGTCCTGAGAAAGTTGAAGCCAAATATTCCAGAGAACATGAAGCTGAGAAAGGATGCAGGCCTTAGACAGTGGAGGTTGTCTGATCCTTATGCAGTCAGGAGAAGGACTGCTGTTGACTACAGGTTCCATACAAAGGAACAACATGATTTCTATGAGACAGTGTTGTTGGACAAGAAGCCAATAGTGTGTGACATGAGGTGGGTGGACTGGACCTACATGAAGGAGAATGAAGAACGCTATCTTGGTGTGTATGACAACTTTAGTGCTTGTGGAGTTGCGGACTTTGTTTGGCAGAAGCTCACAAAGTGGAATGATGAGATCATAATGCAATTCTACTCCACGGCACACTTCTATCCAGATGGCAGGATAGCATGGATGTCTGAAGGTACTAGGTACCAATCAACAATTGAAGAATGGGCTAATCTGATCAATGCACCTAAGGAGAAAGAGGATGACTTGGATTTCTATGCCAAGAATAAGATCGATCACAACACTGTGGCACATATGTACAAGGAGATCCCAGGTGCTTCTGTTGAAACACACAAGTTTGGATTAGTACATTATCTTCTGTCAAGACTGCCAACCATCAACTGGATCCTCAGGCACACTCTCTTACCAAAGTCAGGTGATCACTACATGATCAGAGGACATGTAATAAACTTGCTACACTTATTTGATGTGCCATAGAAGTTCAAGGTCATGAGCCTTATAGTTGAGACTATCAAGAGGACAACAGCTGACCAAAAGAAAAGTTGTGGGTATGCCCCACAGATCCAGGAGCTGATTAACTCCAAGATGGGCACAGACACATCCTTGTTGGACAAGGATCACATGCCTATCTATCCAGACATTGAGGGCAACCAAGTGGTTATGGATGAAGATGAACCATCTTCTGTGCATGCTCAAGCAAAGAAGGAGAAGGAAAGGACAGAGAAGGCTACCAAGATGCCAACAATGGAAGAGGCATCTCAGTACTTTTTGAAGAGCAAACAAGATCAGCTTGGCTACTTGATTGCATCCACTCTGAGGATTGAGAAGGGGCTGGCCACCTTGACTCAGAACCAGGAGAGCCTAGAGAGGATCATGGAGCAGAAGTTCTATGACTTGGATGTGAAGGTAACTGAGATCCAGTCTATTGTTGAGTAGCTTCAGGATGATATGCAGGAGAGGAAGGGCAAGACAACCACTGATGCATTTGCCAGAGTGCCTAGAGCTCACAGATCAGCTACAGTGCTAGTGACAGACACCAGAGCCACTTCATCTGCACCAGCTACAGCTCCTACAGCTCTAGTGCAACCAGCTCCAGCACCTACACCTCCAGCTCCATCCACATCTACTGAAGTCTTCGTCCAAGGAGCCATCTCTACACCACCACCTTAAGATCAAGCCTGAGAGACGATTTAGTGCTATGCATTTTCTATGAACTTTTTGGTACTTGTTGCCAAAGGGGGAGAAAAATGTATAGATCATAGGCTTCGAGAGAGGTGTTGCTTTTTATTCTCTCTTGCTTTGGTGGTTGAACTTTATTTGCTTGTTTGAGATACTTTGTCTGTGTGATACCTAGATGATCATGTGTTTGATCATATGCTACATTTATGCTTGTTGGATGACATTATCCTTTTTATCTCTATATGATCATTCACTTTGCTTGGTGATGAGTGCATGTATTCAATTATTATCATTTTGAGCGCTCCACCAAGATGTATGTGACATGGAAGAGTAATCCATGAGCCTAACTCTTTGTGCATTTGCAGTCCAAAGCAAATCTTAAACTATGCACAAATTTAGGGGGAGCTCTTGCTTATCACATACTTCTCAAAGCAACAATGTTTTTCACTCTTATTATCATTTGTCGAAGCTTTGATCTATATGTTGTCATCAATTACCAAAAAAGGGGAGATTGAAAGTGCAACTATCCCTAGGTGGTTTTGGTAATTCCTAACAAGAATTAGCTCATTGAGCTAACATCATTTCAAGATGAATATTTCAGGAAAAGCTCAATGAATGGCATGGCATGGATGAGAAAAGTGGATCCCTCAAAATGCTAAGGATAAAAGGATTGGCTCAAGCTCAAAAGCTCAAGACTCTACATTTTATATTTTAGTGATCCAAGATCACATTGAGTCTATAGGAAAAGCCAATACTATCAAGGAGGGATGAGGTGTTGCTTAATGAGTTTCTTGCTCCATAGTGCTTAGTGATATGCTCCAGAGCCCTCAACTACTTTCTCACATCCACATATAACCTAAACCAAAAGTCAAACTCGGCCCTACCGATTCTTTCTATCCGGCGCCACCGAGTTCAGATGTCATAGCCACTACCACAAACCCTAGGCAAATCGGTCTCACCGATAGGGATCTCGGTCTCACCGATAGGGATCTCGGTCTCACCGAGATGGGATTGTAATCTCTTTGTTTCCCTTCGTAACGTTTCGGTACCACCGAGATGAGCGATCGGTCCCACCGATATTGGAATGTAAACTCCCTGTTTCCTTTTCGTAACATTTCGGTCCCATCGAAATGAGCGAATCAGTCCCACCCAGTTTACCTGACCAACTCTCTGGTCAGCTTATTACCAAAATTGGTCCCACCGAGTTTGTGTAATCGGTCTCACCGAGATTACGTTATTCCCTAACCCTAATCATATCGGTCCTACCGAGTTGCATGTCGGTCCCACCGAAAATCCTAACGGTCACTAGATTTGCTGAATCGGTCCGACCGAGTTTCTCAATTCGGTCCCACCGAGTTTGGAAAGTTGTGTGTAACAGCTAGATTTTGTGTGGAGGATATATATACCCTTCCACCTCCTCTTCATTCGTGGAGAGAGCCATCAGAACAAACCTACACTTCCAACTTGCTGTTTCTGAGAGAGAACCACCTACTCATGTGTTGAGGCCAAGATATTCCATTACTACCATATGAATCTTGATCTCTAGCCTTCCCCAAGTTGCTTTCCACTCAAATCTTCTTTCCACCAAATCCAAATCCTATGAGAGAGAGAGTTGAGTGTTGGGGACACTATCATTTGAAGCAGAAGAGCAAGGAGTTCATCATCAACACACCATTTGTTACTTCTTGGAGAGTGGTGTCTCCTAGATTGGCTAGGTGTCACTTGGGAGCCTCTGACAAGATTGTGGAGTTAAACCAATGAGTTTGTAAGGGCAAGGAGATCGCCTACTTCGTGAAGATCTACCGCTAGTGAGGCAAGTCCTTCGTGGGCGACGGCCATGGTGGGATAGACAAGGTTGCTTCTTCGTGGACCCTTCGTGGGTGGAGCCCTCCGTGGACTCGCGCAACTGTTACCCTTCGTGGGTTGAAGTCTCCATCAACGTGGATGTACGATATCACCACCTATCGGAACCACGACAAAAACATATGTGTCTCCAATTGCGTTTGAATTCTCCAAACCCTTCCCTTTACATTCTTGCAAGTTGCATGCTTTACATTCCGCTACTCATATACTCTTTGCATGCTTGCTTGAATTGTGTTAAGATAGCTTAACTTGTGCTAAGATAGCTAAAATCTGCCAAAGACTAAAATTGGGAAAAGGATAAGTTTTTATTTGGTCAAGTAGTCTAATCACCCCCCCCCCTCTAGACATACTTTCAATCCTACAATCTTCCAAGTTCATCTCAGCTGGGAGCGCCCTCAGGGTTGCATCTTTCCCAGGCTGCGTGGGTCTGTCCCTGCGGCATGTATCTTTTTCCTATGTCTTTATCTTACCTTGCTGGGGGCGCCCCTCCGGCTGCATCATCCCCAAGCCGCTCGGGCCTGACCCAGTGGCATGTACCTAGTATGCATTTACCTAAGCTGATTTGCCTTCAATGACTAATCTGCCTGTGATTATCACCTGCCACCTGCCACGGGTCCGCCCCACTCTTATGCAATTCACTTGCGCGTTAAAAGGGGGGCTCCTGAGCATCGCGACTCAGGAGCTCTTACTGGCTCTCTAGCCCTCACCCCCTGGCCTTGACCACGGCATCACGACCTGGCATACCAGCGGCGGCTGAGCTTGCTCGAGGGCCGGGACCTGAGGACATAGAGCACCTATACCTAACCATCTCGCAGGAACACACAACTGTCCAAGACTCAAGACCAGGCGCAACCCGCCTTGAGGTAGGGCATCGTGAGTCCCGCGCAGGCTCACGAGTGCCTAGATGCATCTCGTCTAGCCCTGCCGTGCAAGCCACGTGTCAGGGCGGGGCTGTACATGCCCCGGGGGCTCCTCCCGGAGGGGGGGGCACCCACGCACCAGTGAAAGCACCATGCTCCGTGCTGGCTGACGACACTGCCGAGGAGCGGCTACGCCTGTACACAAACAGAAGTGCTATGCTCCATGCTGGTGATAAACAACTGAGGGCAGCCCCACGGCCGTATCAACCTCACGGAGCCCTAGAGCTTAGTGTCTGGCCTCGTCGCAACACCTCCCCTCGGGAGCATCGCGTGAGGGGGCTGGGCACGGGGGCTGCGCCCGGGTCACGCCCGAGTGTACGCCACCCAGCCAGGACCTCCGGACTTGGTCGTCACGCGCCCCTCCCTGAGCGGAGCCAAGGTATGAAGCTCATTTGAATGTCAAGGGGGACTACTGAGCATCGCGACTCAGGAGCCTAACTTGTCACGTAGCCCCTTACTCCTTGGTCCCGTCCTGGTGATCTGGTCGGGGCTAACGGCGGTTGAGGTATGCGCGGGGCCGGGCTCTGCCGACATAGAACGCCAGATCTACTCCTATGTTCCCTCCCTATTTGTTGTTTTCACGTCAAGGGGGACTCCTGAGTATCGCGACTCCGGAGCCTAACTTGTCACATAGCCCCTCACTCCTTGGTCCCGTCCTGGTGATCCGTTCGGGGCCAACGGCGGTTGAGGTATGCGCGGGGCCGGACTCTGCCGACCTAAAACATAAAGCAAATAGGAAGGAAATCGCGAAATCTCGAAGCAAATATTACAAGCCATAATTGTCTTCACAATACCAGACGCAAGTTTAAACGCCTCCACGAGGCATGGTGCATGTTGTAGGAACTACATAGGAAATAAGTTGTCACCCTTGGACATCGCCGTCGCTCGCTGGAGACTCCACCCATGTGGTGGCGCTACTCGTGGCCGCAGGATCAATAGCACCACCTGTTGTGGGCGCACGAGCAAAGGCGCGGAACTTCCCCAACAAGGCCTCCAGTGGCTCTTGACGGCTTCAGCAGCAGCGGCGAAGCGCTCACTGTTCACGGGCTCTAGCAGCTCGTCAAGGTTGGCGTCGGGGTCGCGAAGGTGGAGGTGGCTGAAGACGCTCGTTAGTGCTGCAGAAGAAAGGACGCGAGCTTCTACCTCTGCCATGGGGCCGACGCCGCTCATGGCTTCCTCAAGCGCCTCGACCAAGAAAGGAAGCAGCTGGGTGGTGCCGTCCTCGTCGGTAGCCAGCGCCTTCTCCAAGCCCTTCTCATAGAGCGTATTCAGCGCCATGCGAGACCTCTCCTTGAGGAGTGTGAAGGCCACGCGGTCATCGGCCAGGACCTTCGCCTTGGCGTCCAACTCTGCCTTCTCCGCCCTCAACTTCTGCTCCAGCATTTCCAGCCGGTCGCGCTCAGTGGTCTGCGCCTCCGCCAACCACGTAAGCTTGGTGTCGCGGCTCCTGATGGCGTCCTCTTGAGCCTTCATCTTCTCCTCCTCCACTCGGCGGCCATGAGCCTCTTCGGCGTGCTTGTCATGCAGATCCTTCAGCTCGGCCCCCAGTACCTTGCAGCGCTCCTGGGCGACCGCGGCATCCTTCAATGCCGCCTCGCGAGCAGCAGCGGCCTGGGTGGCGGCCTGCTTCTCCTCCTCAAAAGCTGTCGCAGCCCGCCTTAGCGCCGTTCGGACGGAGGCGTAAGAATGAAGCCAACCGGAGACTAGCTCCAGGCGCCCGGCTACCAGATGGGAGTCGGTGCCTTGGAGGACTTCTCACAGCTGGGCCATCCCGGAGAGGGCGTGCTCCAAGACATCTGAGGAGGCAGAAGAACCTGGAACCAGCAGTGCAGCACAAGGAGGAGGCGGCAGCGTAACCGTGGCTCGGGAGACTGGGGGCTCCTGAGTGTTGGCTACCTCATCAGCAGCATCGGGTACCGGCACGTAAGAAGCTAGCAGGGCCATGGGGGCTGGTGCCCCGCCAGGGTGCTCCTCCAAGCCTCGCGAGGATGACCGGGCAGGGGAGGTGCGAACATCGTCGCCTCCCCTCCCTGCGGATGAAGGAGCGGCCGCGGCAGATGAGTCTGCCCCAGACGGAGTCATCACGTCCCCCTTCCTCCTCTTCGCTGCAGGTGGCGGCCTAACCCACCAATGGAGAACGTCAAGCTCAGGCAACATAATCAATAACGAGATGGAGTACGAACACTTACTGGTCTACCGCGGCGTAGTTCACCGCCCTCTTGTCGAGCTTGCAGCCCGAGAGCCTCGAGGCTCTGGGCCCAGCTGCAAGGGATCCAGGAGCAGGGGAAGGCATAGTTGAAGGGCTAGAGGCGGCTCCAGGCAGTGCCTAGCCATAAGCGGCCTCTCAGGAGATTAGCGCCGACATGCCCTTCTTCGGGATCGCGGGCGGATCCTCCTCCTCCTGCATGGCGTCGGCCTTGTCGTCGTCTGGCAAGGGGCGGAGGATGTTGACCCTGCGCGGGGGAGAGGTCTCCCCCGTCCCCTCAAAGGTCGCCTCCGAGTCGCGCTCCTCTTCTTCTTCTTCCTCTCCTCCTCTGCAGGAGTCGCCCGAAGACACGTCCACCGGCGCCGTTGCCCCCTGGACAACAGGGAGCACCGCCGGCACTCCGCGTCCGTCAAAGATGGGCATAGCAGCCACCACCTGTGCCCTATCCTCGTGAAGGAACAAGGGGGCAGGGGGCCCCGCCGGACACTCTTGGTCGTCCCCGACCAAGAGGCGGAGAGCTGAGGCCAGCTCATCCTCGGCCAAAGCCGCCGGATTCAGGAGAAGCTTGTCCTCTGTGTCCCCAAGAATCCATAGGGGGCGCGAGTGTGCCTGAAGCGGAGCCACACACTGCGTCAGGAACTCCCTCAGGAGCGTGGCCCCCGTCAGCTTCGCCGGCTTCGTGTTGCTCGGCTTCAAGTTGGCGTTCATCTTCTCCAGCACCAACTTCACCCGATCGTCAGCAAGCTTCGCGCGGGACCACCCTTCGTTAGGCTGGGGCACCTCCGTTGGAAGCACCAACCGGGGGTGGACACACTTGGCATCCATCATGACCCACTTGCTACGGAAGGCGTCGACCATCTTCATGGCCTTCGAGATCATATTGTCCTTGCCGTACGCGACGAAGTTGGCACACGCCGAGGTTTGGTCGCCGTTGGTTTGGAGAGAGAAGAAGTGGCATAGCAGAGCCACGGACGGCATCACCCCAACATGTGCCTCGCAGTAGTAGGCGAAAATCGACAAGAGGAGAACGGAGTTGGGATGGAGATGAAGGGCCTGCAACCTGTAATGGCTCAGGGTGGCGTAGAAGAAGTCGAAGAAGGGAGGAACTAGGCCTGCGACGATAGCATTTGTGAAGAAGGGGTAGAAAGTGCTCCCCTTAGCCTCTGGCTCGACGGAGCCAGCCCGGAGTTCGGACTCCCCTTCTCGTTGCCCTCCACCGTCGTCATCAGGCGCGTTGTCGGGGGTTGGGTGCGACATATGCCAAAGGATGGCTTATCATGGTGGGGGCGAGTAGAATGTCGCTGGTGCCTGGAAACGGGATGAGGCGAAGGCATGCACGCCGGCGGATCTTACCCAGGTTCAGGGCTCTCCGAGGAGATAACACCCCTACTGCTGCTCCGCGGTGTCTCCGCATGATCACTAAGGCAAAGTGAGTACAAGGTTGCTCCTTGAGTTGTATTCTGGAGGTAGGAGAGGGCAAGGCTAGCTCCCTCCTTCCTATATGATCTGGCCTAGTGCTAATGGATTCGAACCCCTTGCATGGGTGCCCTGGGGGGTTTATATAGGCCTACCCCCCAGGGGTACAATGGTAAAACCGGCTGGGCGCGGGTCCCAGCCGTCTGTCTCTCAGGCCGCCGTCTTCTCCGCCGACTGCTGGGGCCCGCCGACTGGTGGGCCCCGCCGACTGGCCTGGTACGGGGTATTGCCGGCTGCGGATCACTGTAGCCGTGCTTCTAATGACGCTGGCTTGGTCATGGGGTCATGGCAACAGTGCCGCCGCCTGATGGGCGATCACTATCGCCATTCCCCGTCGTGTCTGGTTAATGGCGTGCGGTGCCCGTGGGAGAGGCCAGCCGACTCCCGAGGGCCGACTCCCTACGGGTCCGTCTTGTGGCGCCCTCGCCGTCTTCCGTACTCCCACTGACAGGTGGGACCCACCGTCTCTGGGTCGTACAGACAGGCCGTCGTGGGCACAGGGCTCCGCCCCTAGGGGCTGATGTCAGGGCTGGCATGGCAACAGTGCCACACCGGATGGAGATCTCCGCCGGTACGGCGCATTGTGGCCATGCCTGCCCTCGATAAACGGGGCAGGAATGGGCGGCGTGGTGGCCGTTCCCCGTCCCGTCCATTATCGCGAAGGTTCGGGGTGGTTGGCGTCGCGGGCCGACTCCCTAAAGCCGGCTTCTCCGGAAGTCGCCGGCTAGGAGTCGGCTTATCTTGGAGTTGTCCTGGGACTCGGCCGCGAGGGGTAGTTGGCAGCGTCACCGCCGACTCTCGGGAGGCAGCTTGTCGTCTTGGGGCTCGAGGGGCGTAGCCTGGCCCGATGTCTTGAAAGGCTCAGGGACCCGGGTTAGCCTACCCGTGGCCCACCTGTCAGCGACCCTGACGCCTGGCCCCGCCTCTGCCCCTTTTGACCGGTCCACGCCACGTCAGATAAGTGAAGACGCATTTCCACTTTACGTTTCCACTGATCGAAAGCGTATTTCTAACTTTGCGCTTCTGCCTTATCCACTCAGGGACCCAATTGTGAGTATAATTTTTGCAGAAAAGTCCCTGAACTTCAACCCCTCATATCTTTTTAACAGTAACTCCGTTTGAGGTGAAACCAATGCTCACTTCTTCGTTTTGTCGAGGTCTTTCTGTTGGTCATGTTTTCAATATGGTTTGACACTGTGAAAATGACCTTTATGCCCTTGCCCCTAATCAGCCCCCTTCGAGAGAGTATGTTTTCCGGCGATTCGTTTCGCGAGTTTCTTGCACTCCTCCCGGGTGCCTTCTTCACCCCCAGGCAAGCCACAATACCCACTTTCATGATAGTCATGCAGTAGCCATGGTTTCAACTTGAATATTTAATAAATGTTTGCCTGTTGAAAAGATGGTTATCGTTGTTCCGATGATGTTCAGATTTGCATGTTCACTGTTATGCTGTGTTGTTTTATAGTCTGTGATCATGTTATACCTGCGAGTATTACATTTCATATGATTATGCTGGTTAGTAGTACATGTTGATGTTGGTGATGGTCATGCTAGTCAGTATGCCATGTTTAGTGGATATGAGTTATTGTTGGTACGGTGGAAAGTTATGTGATACTCTCATGATGATGTTGATATCATGTTCATGTATTATAGTTGGCATCATGTTATTTTATCATGGCTCAGCATTTTTGCATTCAAGTTAACTGGATTAAATTGAACTTGAACACCTGTTGGCTGAGTCATGGTGCCGCTGAATGTCACGACCGGTTTTCCGGGTACTAATTTCCAGAAAATGGCCGTTGTGCTCACCAGCCCTAGGATTACTGTTAGCTGATGAGGGACCAACTTGATACAGAAATTCCAAGCGAAATACAAAATATGTAGTACAAGACCATTCTGGACTGTGAGTACAACAAATGGTTTCTAGTGGTTGATGGGGGAAGCGGTTTGTGGATCATCTGTGTCTATGGGACTCCATTTCCCACAGGAACAGCTGACCAGGTTAACCCCTATCTTCACGCGGCTGCTATCATCCTTGCGTAGGTTCAGGGGCTGTTGTCGCATCGCTCCTCTCCAAGCAAGAAATCTGGCCAAGACAATAGCCAGGGACAAGCCAGTGAGTACTTTGAATGTACTCGCAAACATCCTGATCACTGGGATAATATAAACAATAATCATGCACTGAAATATTCTATGATCACATCGTCACTCATAAATAAAAATCTTTTATGCATGCAAGCAAGTTATTTATATGCAACATGAATATGCAATAATGGAGTGGGAATAAAATGCCATAGTCGGGCGTCTGTGCGACACCACATAAAGGGCTTATAAAGTAAATAAATAACAAGCAATGCCACAGTCGGGCGTCTCAGCGACACCACATAAAGGGCTTATAAAGAAAATAAATAACAAGCAATGCCACAGTCGGGCGTCTCAGCGACACCACATAAAGGGCTTATAAAGTAAATAAATAACAAGCAATGCCATAGTCGGACGTCTCAGCGACACCACATAAAGGGCTTATAAAGTAAATAAATAACAAGCAATGCCACAGTCGGGCGTCTCAGCGACACCACATAAAGGGCTTATAAAGTAAATAATCACAATGAATATCCAGGAGATAGAACCGTCCCAGGGATATTCAATATTCAAATAATATAATGGGTTAGTCCATAATAAAAATAAACTTAATTATCACAAGTCATCAGTCATGATTCACGTTCTGGTTTAGTAGTTTCTCCTCCGAAGACCGACACTAGACCACTTGACCCATCCCAGACTGTAGTCCTGAACCATGGACACGGCTATTCGAATAGATTTAATCTCTGCAGAGGGTGTACTCTTTACCCACGAGTAACGGATTCCTTTAGTCCATCGGGACTAATTCCGTCTACGTCTTTTAATTGAAAACACACCTGACTTGCACACACCAGCTTAACTTACCGGTGTCTGGAATCACCCACGACACCTGTCAAGCAAAACTCTAAGTGGGGAGGCTACAACCTCGCGTAGCATGGGATCAAATTTATATCGCGCGCTCTAAGGGGTGGCCTCCCTCTCGGTCCCAATCGGAAACACCCATGCCCCCTGACCGGATGACTGGCTTTAATCCATGGCCATGGTACCCTCATCCCGCCCCTCTATACGATGTGTGCTAGAAAGGGGTTGACAAATTACTGAACCGTACCCTACCTGTGGCAGGGACTAGTGGTAGTACGAAACAAGTGTGGGGGTTACTGGATCAAGATTCGCTCTACGGTCGACTCAGGAGGTTTATGTGTTACCTGCATGATTAGCATAACAAATGTGTTTTCAAGCAACAGACATAACCACCACTCATCATGTCTCACTGTGCCGTACCGGACACAGTCGTCTCAACGACCGGAGACATGCTCGTGTCTACCCAAGACAGAGGCTTTCCCGAGTTCCTTCCGGTATGCACGAGAGGCATGTGATGGTGACTACCATCTCAACATATCAAACTCCAACAGCATGAATCATCAATATGCACTTGAGAGTTTGATCATATCATCACAGAAAAATAACGAAAAATTTCGAGACGAGAGGTGTTGTAACCGTATCAAACAACACACGTCAATATTATGCCAGGGTTCAGAATGCTTGCCTTCTAGTTGTGGAGGGGTGAGGTGCACTCCAAAACTTTTGAAAGTTTTCTTCTCTCTCTCCAAAAATCCTATTTTAAATAAATTGGAATTCACACACATTTTCAAAACAGCACAAAAAAGGTGTTTGAAATTTTTCAAATAAATCTGAAAATAAACTAGACAGTATTTGGGAGCGGTAGGAAAAAGAATCAATTCATTTGGAGTTATATTTAAAAAGTTATAGCCAGTCAAAGTTCAGTCAATATTCTGTTTTTAAAATAAAACTGAAAAAAGAAAAACGCTTTGAAAAGGGGTACACGTCGAAGACGTACTTTGAGAATGCGCCTCCACTTAAAACACGTGGTGGCGGGGCTGGTTCACTAACAGTGGGCCTGCCTGGCCCACTGGTCAGGTTTGACCGGTCTGCCCCGCCTCCTTCCTCCTCTGGCCGAAAAGAGGCGGGGGCTCTGGCGATCGCCGCCGGTGATTGGCGGCCCCTCACGGGCTCCGGTGGGCAGGGATGGATCCGCCTGACCGGGGTGGTCCTCCCGGTGGTCGTTGGGTCGTCGGGGGTCGAAGGAGTCGCCGGCGGCGAGCTCCGTGGCGGAGGAGGCTTCGGGTGGTTTGGGGTTTTGCTCTACGGTGGTTCCCCATCGCAGCTGAGTGCTTGGGCGGCTCCGCAAGGTCATGGGGAGTCGAACGGTAGCGCTAGATGGACGGGAGGGCTCGGGTTGCGACTGAATGGAGTTGGGGCGTGGTGGTGGCCGACCCGGTCAAAGGCGGGGAAGAAGACCTCCTGCCATTGATTGCTGGCCATGGGGAGTCCTAGGGAGATGGCTTGGGCTGCTTGAATGCTGGGACGAGCTCGGGGCTCTCCATTTATAGCGTAGTTAGGTCGGTTCCGCCGGTGGCCGTGGATAAGATCGCCGGGGACCGCCATTCTGTAGCTAGGGCGACGTGGCGGCGACGTGTGCTAGAGGACGAGGCAGCGGATGAGCTTGAGCTGCTCCAGGGGGCAGCTGGCGAGCGCTAGTGGTGCGGGCGGCGCCGTCCGTGGCAGAGGCGGTTGTGACCGGCCACTAGCAGCCACGGCCGACCTGACCGCGGCGCTGTAGGGCTCCAGTGTGTGGATGAGTATGGGCATGGCTCTGCAGGCGAGCGAGGGCCAGGGGCGCAATGCGGCGGCTCGGTGCACGCGCGTGCAAAACGTGCGCTCTGTGCACGCCCAGAGCACGCACGCTACGTGTTCGCCGAAATGCCATTGTGAGCTAGAGGGCATATGAGGGGCTGGAGATCAACAGATCTAGGCTAGTGGTGGCTGTGATGCTAGTGGACATGTTCGTTTGGCTGCTGTGGCAAGCCTGCAATGCAAACTCATGAGCATGTCAAATCTATTCATGAACTCAAGGTGTTCAACAGAATGACAGGAGCCTCTAGGAAACTCTTGGTGTGGCCAAAGTCTCCAGATCCTAGTCTCTTTAGATTTAGAAGAGGATGGCAAGGTCAGTTGGCCAAATCTAGAAACTTGCTAGTGCAAAACTTTGAGAAAACCAATTTTGGGCAGAAACTAAAGGCTGTCATTCCATGTGCCAAAAGATTCCAATGGGCTCATGCTCCTGGTCTTAAGGGTTTAGCAGGGAGGGCTACAAGTAGGAAAAGGAATCATGGATAAAGGAGCAACTTAAAATGTGGTTGCTGTACAAACCATCAAGTTGGACCAGAATGAAAGTGAGGTTGATTCACTCAAATTTTTCAAAGGACATCACTGGGCTTTTGCATAAATTTGAATAAATTACTCCTATTGACAACTCATAATTTTGGTGGAAGTTTTAAAGAAATATTTAAATAAGTTGTAGTGCAAAATTACCCACTAGACCAGATTTGAAAACTTGGTGTAGAACTCAAAATATCCAATGAATGAAGTGTATTTTGGCATAAAAGTGGTTTAGAAACATCACATGATATCTCCAAATTTTGGTGGTATTTTTAAATAAATCCATCAAAGGGTTGCAGTGCAAACGGAGCCCTAAAACTCATGAAAAACTATTTTGGAGGAATAAAGCTCTGGGAAAAATAATTATATAAATAATCCCACTGATAAAAGAATTGTTTTATTTGAGAGGGGAAATAAGCCCAATAAGGATTGAAAAGTTTTTTACTTGGGGTAAAAACTCCATAATAATAAAGAAAAGAATGGTCCCGAAATCAAAAGGAAATCCAGAAAATAAAAGTTTTAGTTTCCTGGCAAAATTTTAATTAATAAAACAAGGTTAATATTTTGGGGTGTCACAACACTACCCCCCTTAAGAAAAATCTCGTCCTCGAGATTTGCTAAGGATTGTTTTTGAAAATATTACTTTTATCATATCAAAACAATTACTTTACTTAAGCGGTAAACTACGGCTACAGTGAGTGGGCTATAAGTGGTGTAAAGTTATAGTGTGGAACACTGGCACCGCGTGGAGAAATCCACGGTTTGGAAGAAAACGAGCGATTTCCACGTCGGACGCAGTAAATTTAGAATAAATTCTAATTTGTAAAATATGTTGGTCGTACCCGAGAGCACAGTGCTCTCTGTGGCTGACAAGTGGACCTAGGGCCCACTGTCGGTCTCTTCTTCTTCCTCTGGCTCTCTCTTCTTCCTCTCTCCCGTGCGCTTTCCCGCGCTTTCTCCACCGGCGACGTCTAGCGCGTAGGGCGTCTAGGCCATACTGCGGTAGTGCGTGGCGTGCTAGCTGCCGGTGCAGCGTGCACTCACCTCGCGGGCCAGTGTGCTGTCAGCACTGCTTGCGGATTCGCCTCCAAAGACCGGCGGTCGAGCGACGAGCGGCGCTGGTGGACCTCGCCCACCGTACACCGATCTCGAGCTATAAAACGACCGGGGTGCTCCTTTCTTCTTCCTCACACCTAGCCTCGCTCCTCCTTCTCCTACCTTCTCCTCTGTTTCCGTTTGCCGAAGCTCGAGGCGGGGTTCTAATGGCGGAGGTGGTGCCGGACTGGTACGTGATCCTGGTGTGCGGAGGGCTGACAGCAGTGCTGGGACTCTCCGTGCTCCTGTGCGCAATGATCCTCGATGATCGTCGCGATGCTGCCGCTCGAGTGTTGGCTCTCCATGGTGGCGGTGATCACGAGGAGTAGGTGGGGTTTGTCGGGTGCTAACTGTTGCCGGGAGGTGTCCAGTTAGATGCAACACGGTTGCAAGGTTTTGCAAGCAGTGTATGTGTTCGAGTGATTGTGGTTGTGAGTCTGCTGCCGTGGTGCTGCGTGAATAAAAAAAATCCCATGCCGTGAGAAGGCATACGATGCAGCAGCTCTAGGGAAAGAAATCTTACTCCAGGATTTTCGCGAGGGAAATCGGTTAATTTAAAGGAAAATAAACCATAACAAAAACTACACACATTAGTAGAAACCAAATAATCAACTCGTCGCACAAACTCAGGGCACCACGCATAAATTACAACACATAAATAAATGTTGCAATGATAAACACAGCAGTGACGCCTAAAATGGAAATGGTAACTGGACGGGGTCCTGAGAAAACGTCTCTGGTACTGGGACACACTCCTCTTCTATCGGGGGAAGTGGATTGACCAGTCGATGTATGTGTCTCTCCTGGTCGGGCCTCAATGGTCTGCCGATGGCGATCTGAGGATTCAAATCAGCGAGACTCTGGAGATAACCCATTACTCGCTGGGTCAAACGTTCTTGAGTGATGACGTACTGGATAAGGTTGGCCAGTACGGGGTCTCTCTCAATTCATCCACCGGGAAAAGATGTTACTTCTCCGGGTGCTGCACGGCTCGGAAAGTAATAATACCCCCGTTCACTGGCATAGGGTACCGCGAATCGAAGGCGAGCAAGTGCCTCGTACGCAGCAGCCTCTATGGCCATATGTGGGGTCGACATAGATTTCCCCACGAAGGAGACCTCCGTTGGATCTTGGTTTGAGTTTACGGGAGGGATGTGTACTGCTGCCCAATATTTCGAGGTGGAAGGCGTGATTCTCAATTTGAACAACTCGTACTGGGGTGGCTGGGTAGAACCCATGGTACTGCTGGTAAAATCCCGCAATATTTTGACAAAACTACCCGGGGTTGCATCTGGGGTTCTCAGATAAATACTAGGGCTTGGCATGACAATAAATGGTTGTGAGTGTGGTGCACAAGGTGAGAGGTGCTTGGCACGGTCACGAGGTGCCCTTTTTATAGCCCTGGAGCTGGGTCATTTTACCATGGTGAAAGGTAATTAATTTGCCAGTTCAGCTCCAAGGGTCGGGGTCAAAGCCACAGATACACACATCTCACTAAAGTGACGTATCACTGTGGGGGTCGTCGGGGTGGTTTTTGGTATCTGTGCCTGGGGAGAAA
Source organism: Triticum aestivum (assembly GCF_018294505.1). Classification (NCBI taxonomy): domain Eukaryota; kingdom Viridiplantae; phylum Streptophyta; class Magnoliopsida; order Poales; family Poaceae; genus Triticum; species Triticum aestivum. The sequence continues at coordinate 243,803,227 of NC_057801.1, forward strand.
TTTATACTGAATGCTGACATACCCATGCAAGGTTATAGTGGCACAACGACAGGCGGCGTTTATTTACAAGGTCACACGGTTACAAAGCGAGGATACACTGGGACTCGACACTACTCGAGTGACTTAGTCTACCTCGTTTATATCCAAGCGGGCGTGCCTTGTGGATGTCGAGTTTTCTCCTCGGGTCTCACTGTCGGGATTAGCTGGAGGGGGTTGAGGGGCTGCAGGCTCGAGGTAGCGATGATGACCATCTCGGGGATTGTTGGCCACAACCCCATTGGAGTGTGCTCCCAAGAGGCGACGAAGCACTTCTGGGGTCATCAAAGCACCTTGGCCGATGGCTGGGGCAGACCTCAGGGACTCGATCGGGTGTCCGAACAGCACGACTGGGTTGTCGGCGTCGGGCTCGTCCTCTCCTCTCGCCGGGGCTCGACGAACCAGCTCTCCACGAGCTGCGATCAGATCAATGGTGATCTGATCGAACAGTTCCTCTAGTGCACCTACATAGCGCACTAGGTGCAACAATGCAGGATCCGTCTCGTGATCTCCGTTGGCAACTTGGGGTGGTCTACCATACCCTTCACGTCTGGGGTAGTAGTAGAACGAGCGAAAGTTAACTCTGGGCGACAAGTGCCGGAGTTGAACTATAGCCTCTCGCGCTGCTAGTTGGACGGCTTGTGGCTCAAAGGAAGTTGTCCTTCCGGTGAACCTGTAGGGGCGTTCTGGCGACAGACCCCTACCGTAGATGTGCACAGTGGCCCAGAATTGACGGCTCTCGCCGCTCATGGGTCCTTGGTACACAACATATTCTGGGGGCTCTTCTAACACATAGGCACATCGGGTGAGGTTTGCGAGTATGGTCACAAAGCCTCCAAGGTTGGTTGTTGTGGTCTCATTGCGCACGACGGGGCCAGGCATTATGGCTCGGTTTGGGGTAGAGGCTGTGTTGTGCTGGGTTGGGGCTAGCGTGCCCTTTTTATAGAAAAAGGGGTCGAAGCCTTCCTTCGCACGCTTGCGAATGAGACATCTTGGGTGCTGGTCACTGGTGCGTGATCGACAGGCTAGGTTGATAGGTTGGGCACCGACTGCCAAAAGTGTCGGGGTCACTGTGTGGCTATCTTGCATGAGAAGCTTGGCTGGGGTTTGGTTAAGGTCTGGTGGGTTGGTTTGCCTAAGTTTTTCGACCTGGCTAAGATAGGATTAGCCAATGGTCAGACTGGCTCTGATACCAAGTTTGTCATGACCGGTTTTCCGGGTACTAATTTCCAGAAAATGGCCGTTGTGCTCACCAGCCCTAGGATTACTGTTTGCTGTTGAGGCACCAACTTGATACAGATGTTCCAAGCAAAATACAAAATATGTAGTACAAGACCATTCTGGCCTATGAGTACAATAAATGGATTCTAGTGGTTGATGGCGGAAGCGGTCTGTGAATCATCAGTGTCTATGGGACTCCATTTCCCCCAGGAACAGCTGACCAGGTTGACTCCTATCTTCGTGAGGCTGCTATCACCGTTGCTTAGTTTCCGGGGCTGTCATCGCAACGCTCCTCTCCATGCAAGAAATCTGGCCAAGACAATAGCCAGGGACAAGCCTGTGAGTACTTTGAATGTACTCGCAAACATTTTGAACACGAATATAATATAAATGATAATCATGCACTGAAATACTCTATGATCACGTCGTCAGTCATAAATAAAAATCTTTTATGCATGCAAGCAGGTTATTTATACGCAACATGAATATGCAATAATGGAGTGGAAATAAAATGCCACAGTCAGGCGTCTCAGCGACACCACATAAAGGGCTTATAAAGTATATAAATAACAAGCAATGCCATAGTCGGGCATCTCAGTGACACCACATAAAGGGCTTATAAAGTATATAAATAACAAATAATGCCACAGTCGGGCGTCTCAGAGACCCCACATAAAGGGCTTATAAAGTATATAAATAACAAGCATGCCACAGTCGGGCGTCTCAGCGACACGACATAAAGGGCTTATAAAGTAAATAAATAACAAGCAATGCCACAGTCGGGTGTCTGAGCGACACAACATAAAGGGCTTATAAAGTAAATAATCACAATGAATTCCAGGAGGTAGAACCGTCCCAGGGATACTCAATAATTCAAATAATATAATGGGTTAGTCCATAATAAAAATAAACATAATTATCACAAGTCATCAGTCATGATCCACGTTCTGGTTTAGTAGTTTCTCCTCCGAAAACCGACACTAAGACCGACACTTGACCCATCCCAGACTGTAGTCCTTAACCATGGACACTGCTATTCGAATAGATTTAATCTCTGCAGAGGGTGTACTCTTTACCCACGAGTAACGGATTCCTTTAGTCCATCGGGACTAATTCCGTCTACGGTCTTTTAATTGAAAACACACCTGACTTGCACACACCAGCTTAACTTACCGGTGTCTGGAATCACCCACGACACCTGTCAAGCAAAACTCTAAGTGGGGAGGCTACAACCTCGTGTAGCATGGGATCAAATTTATATCACGCGCTATAAGGGGTGGCCTCCCCTCTCGGTCCCAACCGGAAACACCCATGCCCCCTGACCGGATGACTGGCTTTAATCCATGGCCATGGTACCCTCATCCCGGCCCCTCTGTACGGTGTGTGCTAGAAAGGGGTTGACAAATTACTGAACCGTACCCTACCTGTGGCAGGGACTAGTGGTAGTACGAAACAAGTGTGGGGGTTACTGGAACAAGACTCGCTCTACGGTCAACTCAGGAGGTTTATGTGTTACCTGCATGATTAGCATAACAAATGTGTTTTCAAGCAACAGACATAACCACCACTCATCATGTCTCACTATGGCGTACCGGACACAGTCGTCTCAACGACCGGAGACAAGCTCGTGTCTACCCAAGACAGAGGCTTTCCCGAGTTCCTTCCGGTATGCACGAGAGGCATGTGATGGTGACTACCATCTCAACATATCAAACTCCAACAGCATGAATCATCAATATGCACTCGAGAGTTTGATCATATCATCACAGAAAAATAACGAAAAATTTCAAGACGAGAGGTGTTGTAACCATATCAAACAACACACGACAGTATTATGCCAGGGTTCAGAATGCTTGCCTTCAAGGTTTGGAGAGGTGGGGGTGCTCTCCAAAACTTTTGAAAGTTTTCTTCTCTCTCTCCAAAAATCCTATTTTAAATAAATTGGAATTAACACACGTTTTCAAAACAGCACAAAAAAGGTGTTTGAAATTTTTTCAAGTAAATCTGAAAATAAACTAGACAGAATTTGGGAGAGGTAGAAAAAAGAATCAATTCATTTGGAGTTATATTTAAAAAGTTATAGCCAGTCAATATTCTGTTTTTAAAATAAAACTGAAAAAAGAAAAACGCTTTGAAAAGGGGTACACGTCGAAGATGTACTTTGAGAATGCGCCTCCACTTAAAACACGTGGTGGCGGGGCTGGGTCACTGACAGTGGGCCCGCCTGGCCCACTGGTCAGGTTTGATCGGTCTCCCCCGCCTCCTTCCTCCTTTGGCCGAACAGAGGCGGGGGCTCCGACGATCGCCGCCGGTGATTGGCGGCCCCTCGCAGGCTCTGGTGGGCAGGGATGGATCCGCCTGACCAGGGCGGTCCTCTCGGTGGTCGTTGGGTCGTCGAGGGTGGAAGGAGTCACCGCGGCGAGCTCCGCGGCGGAGGAGGCTTCGGGTGGTTTGGGGTTTTGCTCTACGGTGGTTCCCCGTCGCACCTGAGTGCTTGGGCGGCTCCGCAAGGTCATGGGGAGTCGAACGGTAGCGCTAGATGGATGGGAGGGCTCAAGTTGCGACTGAATGGAGTTGGGGCGTGGTGGCGGCCGACCCGGTCGAAGGCGGGGAAGAAGACCTCCTGCCGTTGATTGCTCGCCATGGGGGGTCCTAGGGAGATGGCTTGGGGCTGCCTGAGTGCTGGGACGAGCTCGGGGCTCTCCATTTATAGCATAGTTAGGTCGGTTCCGCCGGTGGCCGCGGATAAGATCGCCGGCGACCGCCATTCTGTAGCTAGGGCGACGTGGCGGCAACATGTGCTAGAGAACGAGGCTGCGGATGAGCTTGAGCTGCTCCAGGGGGCAGCTGGCGAGCGCTAGTGGTGCGGGCGGTGCCGTCCGTGGCAGAGGCGGTTGTGGCCGGCCGCTAGCCACAACGGCCGACCTGACGGCGGCGCTGTAGGGCTCCAGTGGCTGTCATGAAGGTCTCCAGTGTGTGGATGAGCACGGGCGTGGCTCTGTAGGCGAGCGAGGGCCAGGGGCGCGACGCGGCGGCTCGGTGCACGCGCGTGCAAAACGTGCGCTCTGGGCACGCCCAGAGCACGCACGCTATGTGTTCGCCGAAATGCCATTGTGAGCTAGAGGGCATATGAGGGGCTGGAGATCAACCGATCTAGGCTAGTGGTGGCTATGATGCTAGTGGACATGTTCGTTTGGCTGCTGTGGCAAGCCTGCAATGCAAACTCATGAGCATGTCAAATTTGTTCATGAACTCAAGGTGTTCGACAGAATGACAGGAGCCTCTAGGCAACTCTTGGTGTGGCCAAAGTCTCCAGATCCTAGTCTCTTTAGATGCAGGAGAGGATGGCAAGGTCAGTTGGCCAAATCTAGAAACTTGCTAGTGCAAAACTTTGAGAAAACCAATTTTGGGCAGAAACTAAAGGTTGTCATTCCATGTGCCAAAAGATTCCAATGGGCTCATGCTCCTGGTCTTAAGGGTTTAGCAGGGAGGGCTACAAGTAGGAAAAGGAATCAAGGATAAAGGAGCAACTTAAAATGTGGTTGCTGTACAAACCATCAAGTTGAACCAAAATGAAAGTGAGGTTGATTCACTCAATTTTTTCAAAGGACATCACTGGGCTTTTGCATAAAGTTGAATAAAATACTCCTATTGACAACTCATAATTTTGGTGGAAGTTTTAAAGAAATATTTAAATAGGTTATAGTGCAAAATTGCCCACTGGACCAGATTTGAAAACTTGGTGTAGAACTCAAAATATCCAATGAATGAAGTGTATTTTTGCAGAAAAGTGGTTTAGAAAGATCACATGACATCTCCAAATTTTGGTGGGATTTTTAAATAAATCCATCAAAGGGTTGCAGTGCAAACGGAGCCCTCAAACTCATGAAAAACTCTTTTGGAGGAATAAAGCTCTGGGGAAAATAATTATATAAATAGTCCCACTGATAAAAGAATTGTTTTATTTGAGAGGGGAAATAAGCCCAATAAGGATTGAAAAGTTTTTTACTTGGGGTAAAAACTCCATAATAATAAAGAAAAGAATGGTCCCGAAATCAAAAGGAAATCCAGAAAATAAAAGTTTGAGTTTCCTGGCAAAATTTTAATTAATAAAACAAGGTTAAAATTTTGGGGTGTCACACTGAATCGATGCTGACCAGTGCAACCATGCTTACCGGTATGGGACGGTCCTAACTGGGTCTATTGTCGTGCCTCTGGTCGTTACCTAAATTTAGGGAAGGTTATGGGCGCGTGCTACCATGATCAGGTAGGCGAAGCATAACCTTGTGAGCCTGTTGTTCAGTTAATTTTGGTACCGGATCCCAGTGTGGATCGTGGCCACGACAGTGGTCGAGGTGTCTGGAGGTAGACACGGGGCCACCCAGGACTAGCCCGGTGGGGTCTGAGTCGGAAGGGCCGGGAGAGTGTCATGGCAATAGATCGGTTTTGTCGGAACGCCGTTGGTCCACCCAGATGGGAGGGCAGGGCCATGGGTTCCGTAGTGTGGGTACAGTGTACTAACCTCTGCAGAGTGTATATTAATCTGTCGATAGCCATGCCCGCGGATAAGGGCCCAGGTCGAGAGAAGGTCACACCATGAGTCAACAGTAATAAGAATAATGTGTTAAATAACAACGAGATGGGCCATGTGTTGGTCGGGTGGTGATCGCCTTAAGGATCACGGGCCATGTAGTGGTCGGGTTGTGGTCGTCGTAAGCATCACGGGCCAAGTATTGGTCGGGTTGTGATCGCCGTGAGGATCACGGTTTGAGACTAAGTGTTGTCATGGTTGTGATCGCCGTAAGGATCACAATGGTATCGAGGATACCGAGTTGTTGTATATTCGTGATGTTGTACGAGAATCGTGGGTAAAGATCAAGCTCCTTGTGGTTATTTAGTGATCGCTACGGTATTGTTTATACCAAGCTTGATTTGATCCTGAGATGATCGTGTGATGTCCGAGGTTGGTAAGTGATGCATGTGTTGGTTACGAGATAACCGAGTAGATAAGTGGTGCATATAGTGGTTTCATGTTGCATGCTAGTATTGTCGGATTTATATGTTCATGTTGTGATAGTTGTATCATGTTTATGTTGGTCATGTTCATGTTATATTGCTATGATGATATCATGTTAATTACTGTTTAATCTGTAATTGCCATGTTGTTGTTTGTCTCGAATGCTTCTGGTTTATTGTGAGCTTGCAAGTACATTCAATGTACTGACCTGGCGTGTCATGCCAGTTTGCAGGTCATGCCGGATTTGATTGCTTGCTTGTCATGGTTTCCGTTCGTGCGAGCTAGGATAAGCGTTCCAGCTAGAGTCCTTGCGGAGTGGAGTTCACCACCCTCACCGTTGTTCCGCTGCTAGAGTTATTCTGCTGCTTCGAGTTGTTCTGCTTCTTGCATAGAGCAACTGAGGATGGCGTAGTGTCGCCGTACCAATATTATTCATTGTAATATCGGAGACCTTGTATTCATATTCATGTAATAATAATAGAGAGCTGGTTTGTTCTATGCTAAGAAGTGCCATATTCCAGAAGACTTCACCTCAATCTCTGGGCTGGAATACGGGACGTTCCGGTTTTCTCTGAGCCGGGGTGCCACAGGCTTGGTATCAGAGAAAGTCTGGCTGTTGGACCCCCTAGACCGTGCGAACGTCAAAAAGCGGTAGTACAGACCCCAGTTGGTTTTTTGCATTTGATTGCTGCATTTGTTTGTCGCATAGCATGCATATAGATTATTATTTAGTCGCTAACGGTTTATCTGGTGAGTGTAGCTGGTATCGGTTCGGATCCACTACAGCTCAACCTTTGCATTCCTCCAGCTCTTTTCTTTCGGTGTTTGGTGTTATTTCTGTCCTAGAAGAGTGATGCCAAGTGATCCCGACAATGTTTGCAAAAATGGTGCTCAGGTATCGCACCGATGTCTTTCTTTCAGTCCCGTCTATCATTTCGGTGATGGACATGCGTCTATCCCGGATCGTTCTTTTATTTTGTCGTGTTGGCAACCCTTAATGATCTTAGTTATCAAGAAAGGGCAATGTCAGCAGCCTCAGTTTTTCCCCGCTATCCTATTTCTTGGACGAGTACGGATCTTTTTCCGTCCGGTTGATAATAATGTAGTTGCGACCCCCGTGTCCCACTACATGATTACCGAGTACGTCCTCGCCTCCGAGCTAGTTCAGGTTGCTATCTCGCTAAGCTAGCACTTGGTGTAGCACTGTTTACACCAATTCTTCCGCACATTTATTTGTCCTCGTGCACATCATCATAGCATATTAGACCGTAGTACCGGAGATTGCGCGATATTTGTGTGCTTAGGTGTGCATGCATATTATTGTGTGAGTAGCAGTAATATGTGTAGATTGATTGATTAATTATATTATTAGAATGCTTGTGTGCTCTTGTTTCAGTCGTTTCTGTTGTTCCTTTCTTTGGGCCTTCAGTGTTACAAACTTTTCCCCTATTAAAGTTGCTCGTCAGCCGACACCAGACCCGAAGAGTCAGCAAGAAATGCATATATTTTGAAACTCAGCTAAACAGAACGGAATTATTAGCTGACTGCAGTGAAATTGGGAATATCTCTTCTGAATGCAAAAGAAATCCTGGATGGACCGTCAGTATCAAGTTTGCATTAGCGTGCACTCATCACAACAAAATGATTAAATCAGCAAGAAGATAAATTGTGTGCAAGGTTGACAGAATATTATCAAAGGTATGGCTCAGATACAAGTTTAATTTTTTGCTGAGGATGATTTTGGAACTTGATGTACCTGGAAGAAAGCAAAAATATGGCATATACTCGAAGAGGAGGATAGTCCAGTAAAACCCTGTTTCATACAAGAAATCAACATCCGAAATATTCAGACGGTTGTATATGTGGAAATCAGTCCGCATATCACAATAAGAAGTTTCTGGTGTAAGCAACCCAGTCTTCCCTCACAAGATACCCGAGAAGCTTCCAAGGCAAGATTCATCTATCTTCCTCAGTACGATACGTGGATGATTTCCCGTGCAAGGTACCCTATCTTCTTCAGTAAGCAACCGCAAACACTTCCGGCATAAGGTACTGAGTCTTTCCCCAGCAAAGTCTTTATGGGGGTAAGCTTCTGAAGCATGATAGCCAGTCTTCTTCAGCAAGCTATCTGATGAAAGTTTTGAGCACAAGCTAGCAAATATTCCTCAGTAAGACATTGGTACAAGGTAGTATGCTGTGAATTGACAGCATATGGCAGTGACTCAAGAATCATTCAGAATACACGTCTCTCTCGAAGTCAGGTCCTCATATATATGCAATGAGCATACCATCAAGATCTTTCAAGTCACTTGGATGAGGATCTGACAATCACGTAAGGATGATTACGAGAATAAAGTACAGTATACACCACAGTGTGACAAAGGATTATGAGGATTGGCGACATCAATGAGCTCCATGCAAGTACCTATGAACCTGGAAAATGATCCTGATGAGCCCTTGTCCCCTTTTTCTCCAATGACGGCACCACGCCTGTGATCTGAGCTATTTCTAGCTCTCCGGGGTGGATGCCTATTTTTGTTTCTCTCTTCAACCTATCACGAGTCAGAGCTGCTTTTTGGCCGTCTCGTACAGCTGTTGAGTTTCTTTTTGTGACAGTAGCCCTATAGCTGCTTTTTGGCTATTTTAGGGAGCTGCCACCTTCTTCTTATCGACCCAGTCTCATGCTCTGAGCTGCTTTTCGGCCATCCTGAGCCGTGGTTGAGTTATTTTAGTAATGTCCTAGATCTGAGTTGTAAAGACCGTTCTGGTGGCTACTGATTTATTTGCCGATTTCTTGCAAGGGTTTCGGATGATCATTTCCCAACGATCAGAAATTGAGAGGTGTTGAACCTGCCATTTAATGGGTTACCTTATCAGAAAAATAAGGATAAACTACAATTGCCAAAAAATTGCACCAACAGTACCTATGGTCATACAAAGAAGCAATATGACCTAGCTCTTTCAGCCAAGGATCCAGACCAAGAAAACAATAATGAAGGAGCAAGACCAGTGATGCAGGTATGAGAATTATTCACGACCCCCATGGTGCAGATCCCCCGGACAGTCTAAGTCAGTATTGATCTGCATGGATATGCCTAAAGCATGAGTAATCTGCATGAGGAATAACAGTCTGGAAGCCTGAGTCCTCAATTATATGAATCATCATGGATAGCCTGTCGCGAACGAAATTTTTCTGTCAGAACCACCGTTAGTCAAGTCTGCAGATATTATCGTACGGGCCAAGCCCTTTATGCTTGTCGCGACAGTAGACAATCAAATATTTGGGACGGATCCGATACTCACGACAGTGGAACCAGTTAAGGTAATTCAGAAACTTCTGCGATGAGTCAGAATCTGTCAGGAAACAGTTATGTTTAACTCACTGTTTGGAACCCAAAGAACCTGCATTTAGTGGAGAAACCCAATGCAATGAGTCAGAACTTGAGTTTTCATCAGAAAATTCGGATCATCATTACATGAAAGATTGTTAGTGCCTGGTGGCACACCCAGCGGAAAACACTTTTGGATTTGTGAGACAGACGTATATTTCAGTCGTGATAATTAAACCACACTCAGCTAGTCAGCAGATCTAAAAAGAAATTGGAGGCTATATAAGCATGAGCAAGCCAGGTAAGATCTGCCAGAATGTGGATAGAGTAAAGCAAACTACCCTAGGGCCAAACAGATAAAAATTTAGTGGGAACAACAATAAAGGAAAAAGGATACCCGAGTTGGAAACGGTTTCCTTAAGTCAAAATATTCATACTTGTTCCCTGAGCAACCAAATCTCGACGACGATATTTCTTTAAGGGGGTAAGGTTTGTCACAGCCTGATTTTTGGCCCTTTCTTTTTCTTTTGTTTTTCTAAGGTTTTTGCCTGAGTTTTTCTTTTTCCGTGGCTTAGTGGTCTGGAAACTAAAGAAGATGTCCTCTTCTTTGCTTCCAGAGTGGCTTGTCATTCCCAAATCCTTCCTAGACCCTGTCATTTCCATCCTAGCCCAAATCCCAATACTCTTTTATTGGGAATATTCCTTTTCTATCAAAGGAATAACTCAATTGCCCTAGGTTGTGAAGCAACCTATATTTCCCTCACTCCTAAAAATCCCAAATAATTCTCATAAATTGTTTGGGTCATATCTTGATCAAATATGGCAAAACGTTTCATTGCCATGTTCAAAAATATTCCTCCAATAATTCATTTCCTATTCTGCCCTAAATGGCACTTTGTCAAGGAAGTGTCATTTATACTTCTCTTATTGACTCCCAACCTTTTTGTGCATGTTTATATGTCCAAATAATTGCCCCATGCACAAGTTCAAATTTATTTACCTAGCCAATCTTCCTCAGTGAAGTTTCAAAGTTTCTGTCAAACAGAAGGCTTTGTAAAGAAAGTACTAGCTAGGAGTACCCAAATGAGTTGAACTTTTGCACACTCCTTAATGTGCTCATATTAACCCCTTCCACCCATTTGAAGCCCCATCCAATCATCTATGTGAGCACAGGAGCAAATCTTTGTTTCTGGCAATATTGTCAGGTTGTGAAGCAAGTATATTTTATATTACTTCAAAAATCCTGATAAATTACCAGATCATTCTTATTCCCATAAAACATCTCTCCACCCATTTTGGCATCATTTCATTGATCCATGTGACCACCAGAATTATTTCAAGTTCCTGGTCAGCAGAGGAGTTTGTGAAGCAAGTACCATTTTGGCTTTGCCAAATGGTATGATACTTGGTGATCATCTTCATATGACCTAATGACTAAGCCTTGCCCAATCTTAGCCCTAGGTGACACTCCATGTGAGTGCATCTTGCCAATCTTCATTACTAGACCATTTTGGCAGTTGCGAAGCAACTATGATCATTCTTGGTCCATTTCCCCTCCCAATCTCCAGGATCATAGTCCCTCCACAGCTTAACACCCCAGACATCTTGTTTGGCCTCCAGTAAATCTAAGTTGATCTCATTGAGCTGACGAAGTTTACTGCAGTAAACTTCAGAGGGTTATTTCTTTTTGACCAGAGTGCCTTTAACCTAGTTACCACCTCAGTTGGCACCAACCTTCGAAGGATTACGCAGTAGACATGGTTTAACCTCAGTAAAACCACCAGAGCGCGTCATGCCAGTGGTGACCACGAGTGCAGCCAGCCAAAACGGTGGTCTCGCCATTGTTGGCAACAGCAGCATCACTCCGGCCGGTTCTGGCTTGTCCCAAGGTGTCTACCAGCTCAGCATCGTCGTCCTCTTCACCCTGGACCCCCCTCCCCCTCCGGAAGCTAGCTCACCGACGCTCGCCGCCGCGTGAACATGAGAGCACAATGGTGATTTGGATCTTCCCATCGCTGTCGTCTTCCTCCCTGCACCCCTTGGCCTCCTTCTCCCCGTGAAGCTCTGCCCTGTGCCTCACCGTCGTTTGCCCCGAGTCCATGTGTGCGGGCATGCATCCGCGGCGATGGACACGTGTCGCCGGTGGTGCCAGCTCGGCCTCCCTGGCCCGTGGCTATTTAAGCCATCCCCGAGCCCTCCTAAGCTCGCCAGTAGCCTCTCCGCTCTTCTCTAGCCCCGCCCAAGCTCTCGCTTGAGCTACTGGAGCTCTCTGTAGTCCCCATCGCCGCCATGGCTGCCGCGGTGCTCCGGCTAAATTCGCCCAACGCCGAGCCTCCCTCTCCATTCTTCCTCCACCACGGCCTTCCCCACCTCCTGTAGGGCCTCCCCAACCCATTCGCTCATCGCCGGAGCCACTGTGGTCGTCGTCCCCGAAGATCGCTGCCGCCGGAGCCGGTTCTCTCCCCTCCTCGTCGTGGCAACCCCGCTCCTCTCCGGTGTCTCCTCTGCGCGGGGATGGATGCGGCAGTCCACGCCGAGCTCACCGGTGGCCTCCGTTTGTCCGGAGATGGCCGGAGTCAACGGGGCCGGTGCCGGCAGCGCCCCTGCCTCTGTTCCGGTCGGGAGCAGGGAGAGGAGGAAGAAGACAGGAGCCAGGTGGGCGTTGACCCAGCGCGTGGGCCCCGCGGCCCCACCTGTCGGCGACCCTGACGCCCGGCCCTGCCTCTGCCCCATTTGACCGGTCCATGCCACGTCAGATAAGTGAAGACGAATTTCCACTTTATGTTTCCACTGATCGAAAGCGTATTTCTAACTTTGCGCTTTTGCCTTATCCACTCAGGGACCCGACTATGAATATAATTTTTGCAGAAAAGTCCCTGAACTTCAACCCCTCATATATCTCTTTAACCGTAACTCCGTTTGAGGTGAAACCAACGCTCACTTCTTCGTTTCGTCGAGATCTTTCTGTTGGTCATATTTTCACTATGGTATGACACTGTGAAAATGACCTTTATGCCCTTGCCCCTAATCAGCCCCCTCCAAGAGAGTACGTCTTCCGGCGATTCGTTCCGCGAGTTTCTCGCACTCCTCCCCGGTGCATTCTTCATCCCCAGGCAAGCCACAATACCCACTTGCATGATAGTCATGCAGTAGCCATGGTTTCAACTTGAATATTTAATAAATGTTTGCCTGTTGAAAAGATGGTTATCGTTGTTCCGGTGATGTTCAGATTTGCATGTTCACTGTTATGCTATGTTGTTTTATAGTCTGTGATCATGTTATACCTGCTAGTATTACCTTTCATATGATTATGCTGGTTAGTAGTACATATTGATGTTGGCGATGGTCATGCTAGTCAGTATGCCATGTTCAGTGGATATGAGTTATTGTTTGTATGGTGGAAAGTTATGTGATACTCTCATGATGATGTTGATATCATGTTCATGTATTATAGTTAGCATCATGTTATTTTATCATGGCTCAACATTTTTGCAATCAAGTTAACCGGATTAAATTGAACTTGAACACCTGTTGGCTGAGTCATGGTGCCGCTGAATCGATGTTGACTAGTGCAACCACGCTTACCAGCATGGGATGGTCCTAACTGGGTCTATTGTCGTGCCTCTGGTCGGTACCTCAATTTAGGGAAGGTTATGGGCGTGTGCTACCCTGATCAGGTAGGCGGAGCATAACCCTGTGAGCCCGTTGTTAAGTTAATTTTGGTACGGATCCCAGTGTGGATCGTGGCCACGACGGTGGTCGAGGTGTCTGGAGGTAGACATGGGGCCATGCAGGACTAGCCCGGTGGGGTCTGAGTTGGAAGGGCCGGGAGAGTGTCATGGCAATAGATCGGTTTTGTTGGAACGTTGTTGGTCCACCCGGATGGGAGGGCGAGGCATGGGTTTCGTAGTGTGGGTACAGTGTACTAGCATCTGCAGAGTGTATATTAATCTATCGATAGCCGCGCCCGCGGATAAGGGCCAAGGTCGAGAGAAGGTAACACCATGAGTCAACAGTAATAAAAATAATGTGTTAAATAACAACGAGATGGGCCATGTGTTGGTCGGGTGGTGATCGTCGTAAGGATCACGGGCCATGTTGTGGTCGGGTTGTGATCGCCGTAAGGATCACGGGACAAGTATTGGTCGGGTTGTGATCGCCGTAAGGATCACGGTTTGATACTAAGTGTTGTCGTGGTTGTGATCGCCGTAAGGATCACAATTGTATCGAGGATACCGAGTTGTTGTATATTCGTGATGTTGTACGAGAATCGTGGGTAAAGATCAAGCTCCTTGTGATTATTTAATGATCTCTATGGTATTGTTTAGACCAAGCTTGATTTGATCCTGAGATGATCGTGTGATGTCCGAGGTTGCTAAGTGATGCATGTGTTGGTTATGAGGTAACCGAGCAGATAAGTGTTGCATATAGTGGTTTCATGTTGCATGCTAGTATTGTCGAATTTATATGTTCATGTGTTGATAGCTGTATCATGTTTATGTTGGTCATGTTCATTTTATATTGCTATGATGATATCATGTTAATTACTGTTTAACATGTAATTGCCATGCTGTTGTTTGTCTCGAATGCTTCTGGTTTATTGTGAGCTTGCAAGTACATGCAATGTACTAACCTGGCGTGTCATGCCAGTTTGCAGGTCATGCCGGATTTGATTGCTTGCTTGTTGTGGTTTCCGTTCGTGTGAGCTAGGATAAGCGTTCCAGCCAGAGTCCCTACGGAGTGGAGTTCACCATCGTCGCCGTTCTTCCGCTGCTAGAGTTATTCCGCTACTTTGAGTTGTTCTGCTGCTTTCATATAGCAACTGAGGATGGCGTAGTGTCACCGTACCGATATTATTCATTGTAATATTGGAGACCTTGTATTCATATTTGTGTAATAATAATAGAGAACTGATTTGTTCTATGCTAAGGAGTGTCGCATTCCAGAAGACTTCATCTCGATCTCTGGGCTGGAATATAGGGTGTTCCGGTTTTCTCTGAGCCGGGGTGCCACACTTACCCTTGTTTGTTGATTCTTGAAGCGATGCTTGGCGTCTTCGTTTGTCATTAGGCAGCAGCTGTTGAAGAAGCAGAAGGAGGACGCAGAGGTCACCGTGGTCGAGGGGGCTAAAGTGGCCGCCGCTGCCCCGACGAAGGAGAATACCGTCGACCCCGCAGCTCCGGAGGTGGTGCCTCCTCCCCAGGGCATGGAAGCCCTTCCTTAGGACGTGCCGGCGCCTTTGGCGAGGCTGACCCCACCGGCGCCCATCCTTGTTGCGGCTGCCAAAGTTGACCAGCCTTCGGAGCCCCTGGTCCTTCCTGAGGCTGAGGTTTCTTATGTCTTGGCGCGGAGGGCGTCTTCTCCCCTACCCAGCGCGCGGCTGAGCCGCGGCGCTCCTGCCACCTCCGGGGCCCTGGAGGAGGCAAGGGCGGCGCTGAATCTCCTCCAGGGTGAACTTCGGGGCCCGGATCGTTGCTCGGCACAGGGGCGCCTAGGGCTGATTTCTGGTTGGCTCCAGGCCGACGCGTCTGTTCATGCGGCCTGGGGCTCTGCGGAGGAAGCCCAAATGGTGCTCGGGGTGGTAACCACCGAGCACGACCTGGCACGGAAGGAGGCCGTAGAAGCTGAGGATCGATGCCGCTTGGTGGAGGCTGCACTGAAGGCTCTTCAGGATCAGCAAGCCGCCCAGGCCAGCCAGCTCCAGGAGCGTGAGGAGAAGCTGAAGGCCCAAGAGTCTACCGTCACCAATCGAGACACTGAGGCAAAGAAGGCGGCCTTGGAGCAGGTTGCGGAACGCAACCGCCTGACGAAGTTGAAGGAGGAGGCGGAGGTGGCCCAGACGGCCCTTGCCGAGGCCAAGAAGGTGGCCGCCATGGAGCGCAGCACCCTTGCCTCCCTCGAGGCGCGTTTCCACAAGGCTCAGAAGTCGCTCTTTGGGGACGATTCCTTGAAGAAGAAGAAGGTGATGACCCCGAGGGAGAGCCCTGCTACCCTGCTTCCTGAAGTTTTAGCAGAGCTCAAAGATGTTGTCGACGGGTTTGCCGCTTTGGTGGAAAGTGAGGCGCGCTCGCTTTCTTCCTTGGCCCTCATGTGCGTCTTCAGCCATCTCTATCTCCAGGGCCCCGGCTTCGACCTCTCCTCCTTCCTCACTCTGGTGGACTCCGACTCCCAGGACGCTGCTGCTGCCACAGTGAAGAGCTCCGTGGACGCCATGTTGAGTAAGTTCCTGGTCGTCGGTCCTCCGACCGAGGTCGATGGAATGGGCGACGCGCCTGGTGACGAGGCTCCGCTGGCGGGGGACGGTGGCGCCCAGGTATGAAGAGGTGGCCTTGCGACTCTGCTTTTCCTTGTTCGTCCTGTATCATGTAGCATGCCTCAGGGAGGCGCTTAAAACTGTTTTCTTGGAACAATATGTTTTGTAATAATTAGATTATGGTCCCTTGACTTTTCTATTTGCTTTGTTGTTCTGCGTCGGCAGAGCCCGGCCCCGCGCATACCTCTGCCACCGTTGGATCGTTCGGGTCGCCAGGACGAGCCCAAGGGGTGAGGGGCTATGTGGCCAGTTAGGCTCCTGAGACGTGATGCTCAGGAGTCCTCCTTGACGTGCAAACAACTTGGGAAAATGCGCGGAGGTAAGCCTTGGTGTTCTTCATCGGCAGGGCCCGGCTCCGCGCATACCCCGGCTGCCGTTGGGTCGTCCAGATCACCAGGACGAGCCCAAGGGGTGAGGGTCTACATGACCAGTTAGGCTCCTGAGATGCGATGCTCAGGAGTCCCCCTTGACATTCGAGCGGCTTGAAAAGGAAGGGTGAAAGTTAGGCCTTGGCGTTTTGCGGCAGGGTCCGGCCCCGCGCATGCCTCGGCCGCCGTTGGATCGTCCGGATTGCCAAGACGAGCCCAAGGGATGAGGGGCTACGTGGCCAGTTAGGCTCCTGAGACGCGATGCTCAAGAGTCCCCCTTGACATATGAACCGACCATCATACCTTTCCCTCGCCGAGCTCTTGCTAGGGAGGGATGCGCAAAGACCGGGCCCATGAGGCCTAGCGAGGTGGGGTACGCCAGGCGTGACCTGAGTGTAGCCCCCGTGTCCAGCCCCCTCGAGCTACCCTCCCGAGGGAGAGCACCGTGCTGAGGCTAGTCACTGAGCCCGGAGGCTCCCTAAGGTTAATGCGGCCACGAGGCCACCCCTAGTTGTTTATCACCAGCGCGGAGCATAGCGCTTCCGCTCTTGCACGGGCATAGCCACTCCTCGGCAGTGTCGACGGCCAGCGCGGAGCATGGTGCTTCCACTTGTGCGTGGGAGGGGGCTCCCTCTGAGGAGAGCCCTCGGGGCGTGTACAACCCCGCCCTGACACATGGCTTGCACGACAGGGCTGGAGGAGGTGTGTATGGGTGAGGGAGTCCTGGATTAGAGGGTCCTCGGACAGGCGGACTATGTACTTGTGTCGGACTGTTGGACAATGAAGATACAAGATTGAAGACTTCGTCCCGTGTCCGGGTGGGACTCTCCTTTACGTGGAAGGCAAGCTTGGCTATTCGGATATGTAGATTTCCTTCTCTGTAACCGACTCTGTGTAACCCTAGCCCCCTCCGGTGTCTATATAAACCGGAGGGTTTAGTCCGTAGGATAAGAACAATCATAATCATAGGCTAGCTTCTAGGGTTTAGCCTCTACGATCTCGTGGTAGATCAACTCTTGTAATACTCATATCATCAAGATCAATCAAGCAGGAAGTAGGGTATTACCTCCATATAGAGGGCCCGAACCTGGGTAAACATTGTGTCCCCCGCCTCCTGTTACCATTAGCCTTAGATGCATAGTTTGGGACCCCCTACCTGAGATCCGCTGGTTTTGACACCAACATTGGTGATTTCATTGAGAGTTACACTGTGTCATCGCGGTAAGGCTTGATGGCTCCTTCATTCATCCACAATGATGCGCTCGAGGGTGAGGTTTTCCTCCCCGGACAAATCTTCCTAGTCGGCAGCTTTGCACTACGGGCCAACTCGCTTGGCCATCTGGAGCAGATCGATAGCTACGCCGCTGACCACCAGGTCAGTTTGGGAAGCCTGGCCTACACCGTCGACATCCGTGGAGACTTGATCTTCGACGGATTCGAGCCCATGACAGGTGCGCCGAACAGCCCCGATGAGCGTGACTTAGATCTGCCATCGGACGGTGTTCGGAAAATCACATCTATAGCTGCCCCATCCCTTAACCCGGAGCAGATCGTGCCATACGAGGACAGGTGGATGGACCCTGCCACGGAGGCCACGCACTTATCGGCGATAGAGCCGAACACGGACTTCGCCTTCGATGAGGTCTATGTCATCGGGCCCCCGGACTCGTTTTCGGTCGCGGGCTTCGAACCACGTATATCCTTGCCCATCGAATCTGATTGGGCACCGATCATGGAGTTTACCTCTGCAGATATCTTCCAGCACTTACCCTTGGGTGACATGCTAAATTCGTTGAAATCCCTCTCCCTGTCAGGAGATTCTTAGCCGAACTATGTTCGGCTTGAGTGGGAAGCGGGCGACGAAGAAATTCGTTCCCAACCCACCACCCACTAGATAGCCACTATCGATGACTTAACCGACATGCTTGATTTCGACTCCAAAGACATCGATGGTATGGACGACGATGCCGGAGAAGAACAGGAACCACCGCCCAAAGGGCGCTGGACAGCCACCTCATCGTATGATATATACATGGTGGACACACCCAAAGAAAACAATGGCGAGGAACGGAAGGATGCAACGGAGGATAATCCTCTCGAGAAGCAACCAAAGCGCCGACAATGGCGCCGCTCTAAATCCCGCCACAGCAAAGAAAATGATAGCGGCACAAGAAAGAATAATACCCCAGTCGACTCCAAAGGTAACTACGACCCCATGGACCCAGCGATGGAGAAGGATGAGCCAGGGGACGGCGAACATAGTCCGGTGCCGCTGTCCGATCACAGCGATGCCGAAAATAAAACTTATAAACCTATCTCCAGAGAGGAGAACAGTCCGGATGACGATGCACTCATCATCCCGGAAAAGCACTTGGAACAAGAAGACCTCCACAAAAGGCTTATTGCCACCGCGAGGAGCTTGAAGAAGCAGAAGCAAAGGCTTAAGGCCGCGCAGGATACGCTCAACCGCAGAAGGAACAAAGTGCTTGACACTGACGAAAAATACGGTGGCGATCGCCACACAAAGAGCTACCCAAAGTGCAAAGCCCATCCCACCGAAAAATAATACGGCTGATCGGCCCGACGGACCACCCCGTGGCCGAGACAAAGCGACTAAGGATGCCGCACAGAAGTCAGCACATGATCTATGTGAGGACCTGGACAAAAGAGCCGGTATGGCCTGGTCCATCTATGGATCTCGGAAGCATGCTCCTACGCAGGATCATGGTCACCAAAACGAGTACACTGATTGAATACCAGCTCGGAATCAACACCAAACACTACATCCGTCGGAAGCATGCCACGACACATCAAGATATAGGGGTGTCGCGCACCCCCTGTGCTTCACCGATGAGGTACTGGATCATGAATTTCTAGAGGGGTTTAAACCCGTGAACATCGAAGCATACGACGGAACAACAGACCCCTCAGTCTTGATTGAGGACTTCGTTCTTCATATCCACATGGCTCGGGGAGACGATCTCCACGCCATCAAATACCTACCCCTCAAGTTGAAAGGACCAGCTCGACACTGGTTGAAAATCCTCCCTGAAAACTCAATTGGAAGTTGGGACAAGCTTGAGGACGCTTTCAGGGCCAATTTTCAAGGGACATATGTTCGACCTCCGGACGCAGATGATTTAAGTCACATACACCAACAACCAGGAGAGTCAGCCCGTAAGCTTTGGAACAGGTTTCTCACTAAGAAGAACCAAATTGTCGATTGCCCGGATGCTGAAGCCTTAGCGGCTTTCAAACACAGTGTCCGGGACGAATGGCTCGCTAGACGCCTCGACCAGGAAAAACCGAGGACAATGGCAGCCCTAACAAGCCTCATGACCCGCTTTTGCGCGAGTGGGGACAGTTGGTTGGCCCGCAGCGGCACCAGCGACCCAGGCACATCCGAAGTCAGGGATGGCAATGGAAATCCACGACACAATAAAAACAAGCGTCGAAATAATGAGGACAACCCAGACAACACGGCGATGAATGCCGAATTCAGGGGCTCTCGACCCGGTCAATGGAAAAAGCCATTTAAAGGTAGCAGAGATGGACCCTCCAGCCTAAACAATATTCTAGACAGATCATGTCAGATTCACGGCGCCCCCAAAAAACCTGTGAATCACACCAACAGAGAATGTTGGGTCTTCAAGAAGGCCAGCCAGCTAAATGCCGAACACAAGGGGAGGGAGCCGCCAAGCGAAGACAAGGACAAACCTCGCCAGCCAAACACTGAGGGACAGAAAAAATTTCCACACGAGGCTAAAACAGTGAACATGATCTACGTCACCCACATACCAAAGACGAAGCGCAAACGTGCACTCTGAGACGTATATGCTGTAGAGCCCATCGCCCCCAAATTCAACCCATGGTTGGCTTGCCCGATCACTTTCGATCGCAGGGATCATCCGACTAGTAACCGGCATGGAGGTTCGGCTGCCTTGGCAGTAGTCTTAATTTGATATATCAGGACACTGTCCGCAAAATGGGATAGACCAGTTAAGAATTAGCCAAAGCAGTACTAGCTTTAAAGGAGTAATACCAGGCGTAGAAGCCCGCTATACGGGCTCTCTAATATTAGAGGTTGTATTATGTTCTCCCGACAACTTTCGAAGTGAAGAACTAATCTTCGACATCGCTTCATTCCGAAGCGGCTATCACGCACTGCTCGGACGAACGGCTTTCGCCCGTTTCAATGCAGTACCGCATTACGCTTATCTTAAGCTTAAGATGCCCGGTCCACGTGGCGTCATCACAATAAACAAAAATACAGAGTGTTCCTTGCGCGCGGAAGAATATGTGGCAGCTCTAGCAGCCGAACCACTGAACGGCCTCCCCAACCCGAATAAATGATCGGTCGTCGAGACCACGGACACGGCTAGATGTGTCTGGCGCACAACTAGTCGTAGCAGCCCAGATAAACCTGAGCTTGGCCGACGGATATGCTCCCATATGTGGTGCTAGGGGCTGTGTGCATGTAATAGGGTTCATAGTTCGGCTCGACCCTATTAACACACAATAGATTGAATTCTCATGGTTCATTAAGAATAACCAATTTTTCACACGATCACACCATATTTTTTTCACCTGGGTTTTTCTTTTTTACAGATGATCATCGTGCTACACCCTTCCAGGATACGGCACAACAGAGATAAAAGCGCAGACGTCCAGCAGGGCCCCATTCCAAGGTTTCTTTTTACATTAAGACCCTGTGTAAACCTTTTTTGTTGTCTCTTGTTGCTGCACACCCTTCGGACACTTAAAACAACCGAGAGGGATACTGGCGTTATTGGCATTTCGTCACACCAGATTAATGCACATACCTGGACATTCAGGGCTCATTATCGAGGGCGGTACTCAGCCCAGTATATGTTGTAAAGTCCGAATACCTTAGGGAGTGTTCAGCGTCGTGAGTTTGGCCTTATATGCATCAGCTCCGAATCATGTCTTTGGTCAATAGTTGGGTTTGCCCGGCTCCCGTGTTTTGCTACCTTACGTTCCGCTCTATCGGCTAAGGCGGCACCGGGAGAACTACTGCGATTGTGCCCTGGTTCATCTGGATGAGCATCTCAGTAGAGAAAGCCGAAAACTTACTGTCATTATACAACGAGAGACTGGTCAACCACTCGATGACTCAGCGGAATCTTCGCGATTCCTACGCATTAACGAAGGACTGGTTTCCCGGCCATGTATGTACGCGCACCGTATTCAGATGAACGCGGACGTACCAGGGGCTATATTAGCCCCACCGTCAAACTCCTATGGCTAAGTGAAAGTGTTAAAGCTATATAGTCTGATTGCCTTGTTCGCCGCGCTATCACCTCCTTAACAGACCAAGACGTTGGATCAAGTGTGATTACGCGCTTTACCGAACACCCTCGCATTATATGCGTGGGGGCTGAAGCCGACGACTCCAAACTTTCAGGTTATATACATATATACATAAACGGCCGCATAGGAGGCACTACAATACTTTATGGGCAAAAGTATAAATATAGCCTTTATAATCAAAGTAGCATTGTTTTTACAATCAAGGCACATGTCACTGAAACATGGTATTCCTGGAGCACTTAGCCTCTATTGATCAGGCACCTTCTAGGACTTCTTCAAAATAGTGCTCGGGTGAGTACTGACCCCCAGGTGAACCCCTTGTTGCAATTTTGGTGGCCTCCATCTTCGCCCAATATGTCTTGTCACGGTCAAGTGCCATTCACGCACCCTCTATGCATGCCGACCTCTTGACAGCGTTGATATGCGACATAGCACGAAGAAATTGTTGCACCAAAATAAAATAATTGCCTGGGCTCGGTTCCTTCAGCCACAGATGATCCATGACAGCCTTCATGGCGAGTCCGGACAACCTATGGAGCTCGGCCCACTCGGCCATTTGCTCATTCAACAGTAGCGGACGCTTTGGAGCACTGAACTGCGACCAGAACAATCTTTCCACCTCATGATCTTTCTGATCCTTGAAATACTCCGTCGCATCAGCAGCACTTTTTGTTAAATCCAAGTATGCGTCCGCAGAACTCCACAATTGATCAAGAGGGGCATATTTCGGATCGCCGAACTTCGTTCGCAACAAAAAGGGATTTCCAGCCGCGATATCACCAGCTTGCTGAAGCTCCTCGCGCGCTGCTCTGATTTCAGAGCGAGTTTCCTTTGCTGCCTTCAAGGCCTACTACAGGTCAGCCGTTTTCACTTGGTTTTCCCTTTCGAGAAGCTCATATCGGTTGGCGGCAATTTTTAGCTCAATAGACATGCTAGCTATTTTATCCTCACTTTGGCGATGCGCAGCCTGTTCGGCTTTTAATTCTTCGGCCGCCTTCAGGGCGGCCGCATCACTTCTCCTGGCTTGGTCCTTGGCTTGGGCAAGTTCTGCCCGAAGGGTCTCCACGGCGGCAGCTCCATCTGCAGTCAAAGCATACTATAAATACTGGCATCATGCTCTTCTTAAAATTTGCTAACCACCCGAATATACATACCCAGTGCCTCGTCAAGCCGCTTGTTAACAAGCGTGATGTCCGCATCCGCCACGTTAAGTTGCCGCTTTAATTCGGCAAATTCAGCAGTTTGGTCAGCCGCCAGATTTGCAGCTGCCCGGGCACAAAAGGAGTGCCATCATTACCTGAGACTATGATCCTTTGCTCGCTACTACCTCTTGAGCACTGCGTTGGATTTCCCCGAAGAGGAGAGGATGATGCAGTAAAGTAGCGTAAGTATTTCCCTCAGTTTTTGAGAACCAAGGTATCAATCCAGTAGGAGACCACGCACAAGTCCCTTGTACCTACACAAAACGATAGCAACTCGCAACCAACGCTTAGGGGTTGTCAATCCCTTCACGGTCACTTACGAGAGTGAGATCTGATAGAGATAATATTTTTGGTATTTTTGATAGATAGATGCAAAGTAAAAAATAAAGGCAAAGTAAAAAACAAAGCAAGTAAATAAAGTGATATAGATTGATATCATGAGAATAGACCCGGGGGCCATAGGTTTCACTAGTGGCTTCTCTCAAGAGCATAAGTATTATACGGTGGGTAGACAAATTACTGGTGAGCAATTGACATAATTGAGCATAGTTATGAGTATATCTAGGCAATGATCATGTATATAGGCATCACGTCCAAAACAAGTTGATCGAAACGATTCTGCATCTACTACTATTACTCCACTCATCGACCGCTATCCTGCATGCATCTAGAGTATTAAGTAAAAACAGAGTAACGCCGTGAGCAAGATGACATGATGTAGAGGGATAGATTCATGAAATATGATAAAAAGTCCATCATGTTATCCTCAATGGCAACAATACAATACGTGCATTGCAACTCTTTCTGTCACTGAGTAAGGACACCGCAAAATTGAACCCAAAGCTAAGCACTTCTCCCATTGCAAGAACTACCAATCTAGTTGGCCAAACCAAAAACATAATTAGAAGAGACTTGCAAACATAACTCAATCATACATAAAAGAATTCAGAGAAGAATCAAATATTTTCCATAGATAATACTGGATCATAAACCCACAATTCATCGGTCTCAACAAACACACCGCAAAAAAAAGATTACATCGAATAGATCTCCACAAGAGAGGGGGAGATCATTGTATTGAGATCCAAAAAGAGAGAAGAAGCCATCTAGCTACTAGCTATGGACCCGAAGGTCTGAAGTAAACTACTCACACTTCATCGGAGGGGCTATGGTGATGATGTAGAAGCCCTCCATGGTGGATGCCCCCTCCGGCGGAGCTCCGGAACAGGCCCCAAGATGGGATCTCGTGGATACAGAAGGTTACGGCGGTGGAATTAGGTTTTTGGCTCCTGTTCTGATCGTTCGGGGATACGTAGGTATATATAGGAGGAAGGAGTACGTCGGTGGAGGTCCGAAGGGCCCGTGAGGTAGGGGGGCGCGCCCTCCACCCTCGTGGCCTCCTCGGAGACTTCTTGGAGTAGGGTCCAAGTTTCCTGGATCACGTTCGGTTGGAAAATAATGATCCCGAAGGTTTCATTCCGTTTGGACTCCGTTTGATATTTTGTTTCTTCGAAATACTGAAAAAGGCAAAAAACAGCAATTCTGGGCTGGGCCTCCGGTTAATAGGTTAGTCCCAAAAGTAATATAAAAGTGGAAAATAAAGCCCAATATAGTCCAAAACAGTAGATAAAGTAGCATGGAGCAATCAAAAATTATAGATACGTTGGAGACGTATCAGGCATCCCCAAGCGTAATCCCTGCTCGTCCTCGAGTAGGTAAATGATAAAAAAGAATTTTTGATGCGGAGTGATACTTTGGCATAATTTCAATTTAAATCTTCTTAATTGTGATATGAATATTCAGATCCGAAAGATTCAAGACAAAAGTTCATATTAACACAAAAATAAATACTTCAAGCATACTAATCAAAGCAATCATGTCTTCTCAAAATAACATGGCAAAAGAAAGTTATCCCCACACAAAATATTTAAATCATGCACAACCCTGATGACAAGCCAAGCAATTGTTTCATACTTATGACATTCTCAAAACTTTTTCAATCTTCACGCAATACATGAGCGTGAGCCATGGATATAGCACTATAGGTGGAATAGAAAGGTGGTTGTGGAGAAGACAACAAGAGGGAAGATAGTCTCACATCAACTAGGCGTATCAACGGGCTATGGAGATGCCCATCAATAGATATCAAAGTGAGTGAGTAGGGATTGCCATGCAACAGATGCACTAGAGCTATAAGTATATGAAAGCTCTACAAAAGAAACTAAGTGGGTGTGCATCAACTTGCTTGCTCACGAAGACCTAGGGCATTTTGAGGAAGCCCATCATCGGAATATACAAGCCAAGTTCTATAATGAAAAATTCCCAATAGTATATGAAAGTGACAAAATGAGAGACTCTCTATCATGAAGATCTTGGTGCTACTTTGAAGCACAAGTGTGGTAAAAGGATAGTAGCATTGTCCCTTCTCTCCTTTTCTCTCATTTTTTTTATTTGGGCCTTTCTCTTCTCTTTTTTTGGCCTCTTTTTTTTGTAAAGTCCGGAGTCTCATCCCGACTTATGGGGGAATCATAGTCTCCATCATTCTTTCCTCACTTGGGACAATGCTCTAATAATGAGGATCATCACACTTTTATTTTTCTTACAACTTAACAATTACAACTCAGTACTTGGAACAAAGTATGACTCTATATAAATGCCTCCAGCAGTGTACCGGGATATGCAATGAATCATGAGTGACATGTATGAAATAATTATGAACGGTGGCTTTGCCACAAATACAATGTCAACTACATGATCATGCTAGCAATATGACAATGATGGAGCGTGTCATAATAAATGGAATGGTGGAAAGTTGCATTGCAATATATCTCAGAATGGCTATGGAAATGCCATAATAGGTAGGTATGGTGGCTGTTTTGAGGAAGGTATATGGTGGGTTTATGATACCGGCGAAAAGTGCGCGGTATTAGAGAGGCTAGCAAAGGTGGAAGGATGGGAAAAAGTGCGTATAATCCATGGACTCAACATTAGCCATAAGGAACTCATATACTTATTGCAAAAATCTAGAAGTTATCAAAGCAAAGTATTACGCGCATGCTCCTAGGGGGATAGATTGGTAGGAAAAGACCATCGCTCGTCCCCGACCGCCACTCATAAGGAAGACAATCAATAAACAAATCATGCTCCGATTTCATCACATAACGGTTCACCATACGTGCATGCTATGGGAATCACAAACTTCAACACAAGTATTCTTTGAATTCACAACTACTTAACTAGCATGACTCTAATATCACCATCTTCATATCTCAAAACAATTATCAAGCATCAAACTTATCTTAGTATTCAACGCACTCAAAAGAAAGTTTCACATATCTTGAATACAAAGTATATTAACATTATGCAAATTACCATGCTATTAATGACTCTCAAAATAATCTAAGTGAAGCATGAGAGATCAATAGTTTCTTTAAAACAAATCCACCACCGTGCTGTAAAAGATCTAAGTGAAGTACTAGAGCAAAAATTATCACGCTCAAAAGATATAAGTGAAGCACTATGAGCAAAACTATCAAGCTCAAAAGATATAAGTGAAGCACAAAGAGTATTCTAACAAATTCCAAATCATGTATGGATCTCTCAAAAGGTGTGTACAGCAAGGATGATTGTGGTAGACTAACAAGCAAAGACACAAATAATACAAGACGCTCCAAGCAAAACACATATCATGTTGGTGAATAAAAATATAGCTCCAAGTAAATTACCGATGGAAGTGGACGAAAGAGGGGATGCCTTCCGGGGCATCCCCAAGCTTTGACTTTTTTGGTGTCCTTGGATTATCTTGGGGGTGCCATGGGCATCCCCAAGCTTAGGCTCTTGCCACTCCTTGTTCCATAATCCATCAAAAGAATTCACCCAAAACTTGAAAACTTCACAACACAAAACTCAACAGAAATCTCGTGAGCTTTGTTAGAGAAAGAAAACAAAAGAATACTTCAAGGTACTGTAATGAACTCACTCTTTATTTATATTGGTGTTAAACCTACTGTATTCCAACTTCCTTATGGTTCATAGACTGAATTACTAGCCATAGATGCATTGAAATAAGCAAACAACACACGAAAAACAGAATCTGTCAAAAACAGAACAGTCTGTAGCAATCTGTAACTAACGCAAACTTCTGGAACTCTAAAACTTCTACCCACCTAGGAAGTCCTGGACAATTTGTTTATTGATCAGCAGCAAAAAGAATCAACGCAAAAGCACGTTCCTGTGATTTATCATAACTAAATTCGTGCGTGCAAAGTTTCTGTTTTTAAGCAGAATCAAATCAACTATCATCGTAGGTTATCCTATAGGTCCTACTTGGCACAAACACTAATTAAAACATAAAACCACATCCAAACAGAAGGTAGATGGATTATTTATTCCTAAACATAAGCAAAAAACAAAAAACACAAAATAAAATTGGGTTGCCTCCCAACAAGCGCTATCGTTTAACGCCCTTAGCTAGGCATAAAAGCAAGGATAGATCTAGGTATTGCCATCTTTGGTAGGCAATCCATAAGTGGCTCTCATGATAGATTCATATGGTAATTTTATTTTCTTTCTAGGGAAGCATTCCATACCCTTTTTTAAGGGAAATTGGAATCTAATATTCCCTTCCTTCATATCAATAATTGCACCAATCGTTCTAAGGAAAGGTCTACCAAGAATAATAGGACATGAAGGATTGCAATCTATATCAAGAACGATAAAATCTATGGGCACATAATTCCTATTTGCAACAATAAGAACATCATTAATTCTTCCCATAGGTTTTTCAATAGTGGAATCCGCAAGATGCATGTTTAAAGAGCAATCATCAAAATCACGGAAATCTAGCAAATCACATAAAGTTTTGGGGATAGTAGAGACACTAGCACCCAAATCACACAAAGCATGAAACTCAAAATCTTGAACTTTAATTTTAATAGTAGTCTCCCACTCATCATAGGGTTTTCTAGGGATTGAAACTTTTAAATCAAGTTTTTCTTCATAAGATTGCATCAAAGCATCAATAATATGTTCGGTAAAGGCCTTATTTTGACTATAAGCATGAGGAGATTCTAACACGGATTGCAACAAGGAAATACAACTAATCAAAGAGCAATTTTTATAATTAAATTCCTTGGGATCCAAAAGAGTGGGTTTAGCAACATCACGGTTTTTATTTATTTCAATCCCACTTTCATCAATTTCATCATCAAGATCTAGAAACTCCAAATTCTTAGAACGCCTTCTAGGTAAAGGAAGATAATCTTCAGATTCATCAAGATTCATATTGGAAAACAAAGATTTAATGGGGTACACATCACTAACTTTTAAATCTTCATCTTGATTTTCATAGGGATTGGAAGAACACGCTTTAATAAAAGCATCTTTCGAAGCACGCATCCTAGTGGTTCTTTCCTTGCACTCATCAATGGTTATCACGGCTTTGAGAGACTCATTGATATCATGCTTAGGAGGAATAGGTATAAGCTTTAAAGAATCAATTTCAAGAGAAATTCTGTCAACGTTCCTAGACAAATCATCAACTTTAAGCAATTTCTCTTCAAGCAAAGCATTAAAATTCTTTTGTGAATTCATAAACTCTTTAACACTACTCTCAAATACAGAGGGCGTCTTATTAAAATTTCCATAAGAGTTATTGTAGGAATTTCCATAATTATTAGAAGGATTACTAGGATAAGGCCTAGGATTAAAATTCCCTCTATAAGCGTTGATTCCAAAACTATTCCTACCGACAAAATTCACATCCATAGATTCATTATTATTCTCAAGCAAAGTAGATAAAGGCATATCATTGGGATCAAGAGGAGTATTTTTAGGAGAAAACATCTTCATAAGTTCATCCATCTTTTCACTCAACACATTGATTTCTTCTATGGCATGCACTTTTTTACTAGAAGATCTTTCGGTGTGCCATTGAGAATAATTAGCCATAATATTATCAAGCAATTTGGTAGCATCCCCTAATGTAATTTCCATAAAAGTTCCTCCCGCGGCCGAATCTAAAACATTTCTAGAAGCAAAATTCAATCCGGCATAAAAATTTTGTATGATCATCCATAAATTCAAACCATGAGTAGGGCAATTGCGAAGCATTAATTTCATTCTTTCCCAAGATTGGGCAACATGCTCATGATCAAGTTGTTTAAAATTCGTGATATCGTTCCTAAGAGTGATAATCTTAGCGGGAGGAAAATACTTAGAGATAAAAGCATCTTTGCACTTGTTCCAAGAATCAATACTATTTTTAGGCAAAGATGAAAACCAAACTTTAGCACGATCTCTAAGTGAAAACGGAAATAACTTTAATTTGACAATATTGTTATCCGTATCTTTTTTCTTTTGCATATCACACAAATCAACAAAATTGTTTAGATGAGTAGCGGCATCTTCACTAGGAAGGCCGACAAATTGATCTTTCATAACAAGATTCAACAAAGCGGTGTTGATTTCACAGGACTCGTCATTATTAAGAGGAGCAATCAGAGTACTAAGGAAATCATTATTATTGGTATTCGAGAAATCACACAATTTGGTATTATCTTGTGCCATGGCAACAAGTAATCCAACACACAAGCAAACAGAAAGGCAACGGGAAAAAGGCAAACGGGAAAGAGAGGAGGAGATTGGGAAAGAGAGTGCGAAAAAAATGGCAAGGGTGAAGTGGGGGAGAGGAAAACGAGCGGCAAATGGCAAATAATGTAACGCGAGAGATAGGGATTGCGATGGGTACTTGGTATGGTTGACTTGCTTGCGTGAGACTCCCCAGCAACGGCGCCAGAAATTCTTCTTGCTACCTCTTGATAACTACGTTGGATTTCCCCGAAGAGGAGAGGATGATGCAGTAAAGTAGCGTAAGCATTTCCCTCAGTTTTTGAGAACCAAGGTATCAATCCAGTAGGAGACCACGCACAAGTTCCTTGTACCAACACAAAACTATAGAAACGCGCAACCAACACTTAGGGATTGTCAATCCCTTCACGGTCACTTACGAGAGTGAGATCTGATAGAGATAATATTTTTGGTATTTTTGATATATAGATGCAAAGTAAAAATAAAGGAAAAGTAAAAAACAAAGCAAGTAAATAAAGTGATATAGATTGATATGATGAGAATAGACCCGGGGGCCATAGGTTTCACTAGTGGCTTCTCTCAAGAGCATAAGTATTCTACGGTGGGCGAACAAATTACAGTTGAGAAATTGACAGAATTGAGCATACTTATGAGTATATCTAGGCAATGATCATGTATATAGGCATCACGTCCAAAACAAGTAGATCGAAACGATTCTGCATCTACTAATATTACTCCACTCATCGACCGCTATCCAACATGCATCTAGAGTATTAAGTAAAAATAGAGTAACGCCGTAAGCAAGATGACATGATGTAGAGGGATAGATTCATGCAATATGATAAAAAAACCATCTTGTTATCCTCGATGGCAACAATACAATATGTGCCTTGCAACTCTTTATGTCACTGAGTAAGGACACCGCAAGATTGAACCCAAAGCTAAGCACTTCTCCCATTGCAAGAACTACCAATCTAGTTGGCCAAACCAAAAAGATAATTCAAAGAGACTTGCAAAGATAACTCAATCATACATAAAAGAATTCATAGAAGAATCAAATATTTTCCATAGATAATACTGGATCATACCCACAATTCATCGGTCTCAACAAACACACCGCAAAAAGAAGATTACATCGAATAGATCTCCACGAGAGAAGGGGAGATCATTGTATTGAGATCCAAAAAGAGAGAAGAAGCCATCTAGCTACTAGCTATGGACCCGAAGGTCTGAAGTAAACTACTCACACTTCATCGGAGGGGCTATGGTGATGATGTAGAAGCCCTCCGTGGTGGATGCCCCCTCCGGAGGAGCTCCGAAACAGGCACCAAGATGGGATCTCGTGGATACAAAGGTTGTGGCGGTGGAATTAGGTTTTTGGCTCCTGTTCTGATCGTTTGGGGATACGTAGGTATATATAGGAGGACGGAGTACGTCGGTGGAGCTCCGAGGGGCCCACGACGTAGGGGGCACACCCAGGGGGCGCGCCCTCCACCCTCGTGGCCTCCTCGGAGACTTCTTGGAGTAGGGTCCAAGGCTCCTGGATCACGTTCGGTTGGAAAATCACGATCCCAAAGGATTCATTCCATTCGGACTCCGTTTGATATTCCGTTTCTTCGAAATACTGAAAAAGGCAAAAAACAGCAATTCTGGGCTGGGCCTCCGGTTAATAGGTTAGTCCCAAAAGTAATATAAAAGTGGAAAATAAAGCCCAATATAGTCCAAAACAGTAGATAAAGTAGCATGGAGCAATCAAAAATTATAGATACGTTGGAGACGTATCACTCGCCGCATTTGGACGGCAACCAGAGTCTCAGGGGCTACTATCTATACAAAGCACACCTTGCGTATGCGGTACAGTCAAAAATATACATATTACTTTGCGTACCTCAAAGCCTCTTAGCAGGCTCGTAAAAGCTTCATTCAACCCACTCTTTGCGGATGAAATCCTCTCAACCACTGTATCCATTAAGGTACGATGTGCCTCTGAGAGAGCCGCTTGCTCCAGAAGACCCATCAATGTGTCCGGCTGCACACCGGACAATCCCGGGCTTCTTCTGTTGGTTTCCTTAGGGGCCGAGAACTCCGGACTTCGGGCGGCCGAAGAGTTACCTTCTGGCCTAGGCAGATCAGGAGAAATTCTCCACGACGACACCTCAAGGTTGTCCGCCTCATGAGGCGGGGATGCAGGAGGAGGCATTTCGATCTCCATCATCTCCGAAAGAAGATCCCCAGAAGACGAACATTGTTGAGAAGGGCTATGAGCCGGACTGCAAAACATATGTCTCGATTGTTATTCTCAGGGATAAAGCAGGACATATTTACTAAAGTGCCTTCGTTTACTAACAGCTCAGTTGAGGCTGGCCCCCTTGTGGGTGTTGTGTGCTAAGGACGCCCTCCGGGGCAGGCCCCCCTAGTGAGGGTTTCTCCCTCATTTGGAAACTTCCGTTTCCAAGTCTTCAGGGGTGGCCCTCTTCTTCCTGTGGAGAGAGGGGATTCTAGATTCACCTCCCTGGTCATCCTCCTCCGCGGAGGCATTAATTCCCCCGGTTTGGATGTTTAACGTATGAAGCCCGCCGGTGTCTTCTCTACTCCTCCCCTCGTCTTCTCTTGATGGCACTTGATATGGTGCGTGAGCCAGCGTCCTGGTTAATACAGGATACAGCGAGCCTTCGAGAAAAGGGGCCGAATACCTGATCCTCTCCGCCTTTCTTATCAAGTCCTGGCCGAGGGTAGTTTTCAGAATAATGTTGTGAAGAATATAAAGACAACATGTTCGGTCGTGGAGTTACTTACTTGGGTATCTGGACGATTGCAGTTGAGACACGCATCCTCGGTGGTATCCAAACACTTATTCGTGATCCGAAGAATAATCGGTACATTCCTTCGGGCATCATGCCGAAGAAGTGTTGAATGGTTTGCGGTCCTTCCTGGTTTAACTCCCACATACACAGAGATCAATGTTGGCAAGGCAGGACCCGACAAACTAACATTACTTGAATTACTTGAATTACTGGCCCCCACGTACTCTCGAGGAGATCCCGGATGCGGCTTTGCAATGTCAGCACGTCATTTACTGGCCCCCAGTCCAGCCCTATGTTGACCCATGATGCCTGTTGGGGCGGAGGGGTAGAGCAGAAGGCTGGGGCGGGTGCCCGCTTTGTACCTCTGGGAGCTGTGATATAAAACCACTCCC
Source organism: Triticum aestivum (assembly GCF_018294505.1). NCBI lineage: Eukaryota > Viridiplantae > Streptophyta > Magnoliopsida > Poales > Poaceae > Triticum > Triticum aestivum. The sequence goes on from NC_057801.1 coordinate 243,835,828, forward strand.
GCTGCCATAGGTCGGACACCTCCGGGAAGGAGCCCTTTGGCCATAGGGTGTCAGCAGCTTTGCTTATTATAGCGCCTCCGCACTCCGCGTGTCGCCCGTCAATCATCTTCGGCTTCACATTAAAGGTCTTGAGTCACAAACCGAAGTGAGGGGTAATGCGGAGGAAGTCCTCACACACGTCGATAAACGACAAGATGTGAAGGAAGGCATTCGGAGCCAGATCATGGAAATCTAGCCTGTAATAGAACATGAGCCCTCTAACAAAGGGATCAAGACTAAAGCCTAGCCCTCGGAGGAAGTGGGAAACAAATACGACACTCTCGAAGAGTTCGGGAGTGGGGATAACCTCCCCTTGAGCAGGTAGCCTGTGGGGGATTCCGGCGGTCAGATATCTAGCCTCCCTAAGCTTTTTGATGTCCTCCTCTGTGACAGAAGAGGCCATCCACCGGCCTTGAAGGTTGGATCCGGACATGGTTGAAGGTCCAGGGCGCTTAACCTGAACCTTGGGTGTTGGAACTCGAGGTAGGGGAAGGGAAGGATCAGGCGTGGAAAGAAAGGGATAGGTCTTGACCTCTTTATACAGAGGGTGTTATCAAGCGTCCTCCATGTGTCCGTTTGGAACTTGCCTAAAATCAAGGAGCCATACTAACAACACGGTTGGGCTACCCATGCCCATATTGATGAGAATCCCGTGATAAGGGGAACACGATCTCTGCTTTGACAAGACGTGCCAATAAAACCGCCTCGCAAGACGTGCAGCAGCAGGTTGAGAAAAATGGTTCGTATAATAACCGGGTCGCGGCGTGATGTCACGCTATGAAAAGTTGTCAGCAGATTAGATTTGTGGAATATTGTGCTCTCTACGGTGGTACGTGGAATTTGTTTTGCAGAGCCGGACACGATTCATGTGTTCAAAATCTACCTTGGGGTATTCGGAGAAGGAACTCGACTTGCAATGCCGAAGACAATCTGCGCGCCGGACTCATCGTCATTGAAGCCTGGTTCAGGGGCTACTGAGGGTGTCCTGGCTTAGGGGGTCCTCGGACAGCCGGACTATACTTGTGCCGGACTGTTGGACTATGAAGATACAAGATTGAAGACTTCGTCCCGTGTCCGGGTGGGACTCTCCTTTGCGTGGAAGGCAAGCTTGGCTATTCGATATGTAGATTTCCTTCTCTGTAACCGACTCTGTGTAACCCTAGCCCCCTCCAGTGTCTATATAAACCGGAGGGTTTAGTCCATAGGACAAGAACAATCATAATCATAGGCTAGCTTCTAGGGTTTAGCCTCTACGATCTCGTGGTAGATCAACTCTTGTAATACTCATATCATCAAGATCAATCAAGCAGGAAGTAGGGTATTACCTCCGTAGAGAGGGCCCAAACCTGGGTAAACATTGTGTCCCCCGCCTCCTGTTACCATTAGCCTTAGACGCACAGTTCGGGACCCCCTACCCGAGATCCGCCGGTTTTGACACCGACAATGGGCACCCGTGAGCCTACGCGGGACTCACGAGGCCCTACCTCAAGGCGGGTTGCGCCTGGTCTTGATTGGGGGTGCTTGTGTTAATCCTGCGAGATGTTTAGGCAGCCTGCGTCGAATGAGTCTCCTGAGGTTATTGCTTGAGAAGGGAAGACACCAACGACCCCAGGAGCTGACATGAACGGGGCCGGCCCGCCAGACAGAGCTCAACCATTGCGTTTATCAACGCTGCAGGGACGGACCCGAGCACAAACATCGTGCCCAGTCTTCTCATGCAAAGATCTTCAAGAAAAACAACCGGCGTGCGGTTCTCGTGGCCACAGGGGCACCAGGTCGCGCGCCCTCACTCATTCGCCCGCGATTAGCTCATGCTAGAACAAGGCACCAGGGGCCATGGGAGGTGACGTACATGGGAACTGGCCCGTGAGCCAGAGCTCAGCCTCTTGGATTTAGCAACGCTGCAGGGATGGACCCGAGCACAGACGCCATGCTAGTCCTTAATCATGATGCAGTCCTGGGAGGGATCGCAAGGGCGCGAGACATTCGTAGCGACGAAGCACCGGCCAGGCAATTAATAATTTAATAGTAGCTTGCGAAGGATTGTAAACTAGCTCTAATAGATGCAGAAGGGATACATGCCGTAGGGACGGACCCACATGACCTGGCGATGATGCCTCGTACCGTAGAAGGGATACATGCCGTAGGGATGAGACTGAACGAACTAGAGAGATGTCACCTCATACCGTCACTCAAGAGTTGTTGAAGTAGCCAAAAAATGTGTGCCGCTGGAGCCGTTCCTCACGAGCCGTTCCGGTGCCGAGCCTCGGGGGGCTTAGAGGGCCTGGGAGGCTCCTGGAGGTGCTCGTCCATCTCCGACAGGATAGCCTGATGCCTGACCCCGCAAGCCGTCAGGGTGTCCCTCATGCAGCGCTGGAACACCATAGCCGCACTCGGCAGGTCGAAAGGCATGCGAACGTAGCTATGAGGTGGACCGTCGCATCGGCCGACACGAGAGGGCCACATGAGCTGCCGAGACATGGCCCTGTTGAGCCCCGGGATGTCGATGCAGACGCGGAACTCCTTACCCTTGCCGGGGCAGTGAGCTGCGCCTCGCGGTAGGTGACGATCTCCTTGCAGAACCCTTGCTTCTTGAATCTCCTCGATTGCCTTGCTGATGAACTCCTGAACGCCTGGTGCCTCACGCCTACTGCCTTCTCCTGGTAAGCGTGCTCTGAAGAGCACCTCCACATGGTGCCCAAGCGCCTCCCTCGTGACCCTGGCTAGGTCTGAGGCCCTCCCGAGGAGAGCCCCCGAGCCCAGCCTGAGAGGGGAGTCGGGTGTGCCTTCCTATGCGATGGGTGAAGGTGTCACGGCCGGAGACACGAGGCTCAGCGCGGCGTCCTCGAGTGATGCTCCTTCACGAGACCCCTCTCCCAGCTATAGCTTCTTCTTGGGGGCGACCTCAAGAGGGAGGGCGCTGCCCTCGTCTTCAGGGTTCTCGACCGCTGCAGCCTGAAAGGCGCGCTCGAGGGAGCACACCGCATCCTTCTCTTGGCACGCGACCATGATGATGCTGCCGCTTCCTGGCATCTTGAGGATGTTGTAGCTGTGGTGCATAGATGCCATGAACTTGGCCAGTGTTGGGTACCCTAGGATGGCGTTGTAGGGCAGGCGGATGTCGGAAATGTCGAAGTCGATGAGCTTAGTATGGTAGTTGTTGCGCTCGCCGAAGGTGACAGGGAGGCGAACCTGCCCTATCGGGTGTGTAGAACCGTCGATCACTCCTGAAAATGGCTTGGTCGGGTCAAGCTGGTTGTATGCCACTTGGAGCCTGTCGAACGTCCAGACAGACAGAACATTGAGCCCTGCTCCACCATCGATGAGAGTCTTGGTGAGACCATGCTGCTGATGACGGGGGAGCAGAGCATAGGGAGTGCGCCAGAAGTGGCCACGCACTTGAGCTGGTCTGAGGAGCTGAAGGTGATGGCGCACTTGGACCACCCGAGAGGGCGAGTTGCTTTGGGCTTCGGGAGCGCCGCGTTCACCTCATGCGCGAACTCCTTGAAGATGCGGTGGGAAGCTGGGGCTTGTGAGCCGCCCAAGATGCAGGCAATGGCTCGAGGCTCCTGGAAGCCCCCAGCCCCCTCGTCCTGGTGATGATTCTCGTTCCTTCTCGGTGGTGGAGGCAAAGGAGGTAGAGCCGCATTGTCCTGAGGGCGCTCCTCATGAGGTTGCTCCCTCCAGGCGCCCTCGCGAGGCTGGCCTTGCCAGCAGTCCTCACGAGGCCGGTCGCGCCACTCCTGACGGTGGTCGCGTCCGTCCCAGCGTCCTCCGCCTCAGTCACCTCCACGACCGTAGCCTCGATCGTTGTGCTCGGGGCGTCGACCGAGGCGCCCGTCATGGAGGGCTCTGTGCTCCTGACAGTCATTGGTGTTGTGGCTGTGAATGTTGTGGAAGACACAGAATGACCGGTTGCCCTTGGATGACTTAGGGTGGTCACAGTCGGGTTTCGTCTCTGGTTCGACTGCAAGCACGGCTGGCCCCTTATGCCTCACGTCCTTTGTCTTGGCCTTCTTGTCTTCTAGATCAGCATTGGGGCGCTCGAGGAGGGAGAGGCGTCCCTCCTCAGCCCTCGCGCACTTGTTCACCATGTTGAACATCTTTAGAGCGGTGCAGAGATCCTCGTGGATGGCGAGCTGCTCCTTCATCTTGACATCGTGGACACCATTAGTGAATGCTGAAATGATGGCCTCATCCGACACCTTGGGGATCTTGAGGCGAACGATGTTGAAGCGCTAGATATACTTCTGCAGGGTCTCTCCAGGTTGCTGCTTGATGCGACATAGGTCACCCACGGCAGGCGGATGGTCGCGAGTGCCCTGTAAGTTGGCGATGAAGCGGCCGCGCATCTCCTCCCAAGAAGAAACCGACCCCTCGGGTAGGTTCAGGAGCCAAGAACGTGTGCCATCTTGGAGGGCCATCAGGAACCAGTTTGCCATGATCTTCTCGTCGCCGCTGGCCGCCTCAATGCTCAGCTCGTAAAGCTGCAGGAACTTGTCGGGGTCGGCGGTGCCGTCGTAGCATGGAGGCAGGTCAGGCTTGAACTTGATTGGTCAGACAATGTTGCGGAGCTTCAGAGTGAACGCGCGGCATCCTGCCGTGGCAACCGGAGGTCGTCGAGGGGGTGGAAACTGGTCCTGGTGCATGCGCACCGCCACCTCCTGGTGTTGGGGTGCTGGAAGTACATGCACTTCTCCTTGTGGTTGCTGCACCACCTGGCAGCTAATGTCCTCCCGAGCCCGTGCAGGGCGAGGCGGGTCGCGCCGCGGTGCCCACACGCCTTGGCTCAATGATGATGCCCTGGGCCGGAGGTGGTGGAGGGGCCCCGTGCGCCATGTCGCCCACTGCAGGTGGTTGCTGAGGCAGCGAGCGAGCCGGCTCGGCGGAGCCCCCATGCGCAATGCTGACGAGCTCAGCGATCCTCTCGAGCACTACAAGAAATATGTCAACTTGTGACCAGCACTATTGGTCACTGAATGGTCACTGTTTTCAATTTGTGACCTTTTTGTGACCAAAAACATAAGGTCAAAAGCTGGCAGTCGTAAACTGACTATAGCAACCTTTCTTTTGGAATGGTCGTAGACGTTTATGACCAAAATACGTCTATTGTGGCGTTTTGGTCACTAGCAACCTCCCCAGGCCACGTAGGCATCTAGCGTGGCAATCTGATGTGGCACAAGATTCAGCCCGGTCCAATTCGATTTTCTACATGGGCCTAGCCCATTTAGTATTTTTTTCATGTTAATTCTGGTCGGCTACATGGGCCACGCCTTACAATTCGGACGTTTAATTTTCTGGGCCATGGCCCTTTTGCAAACCATTTCATTAGGCCTTTTTGTTCAGGTTTTCCAGAAATGCACAATGTTCCAATCCACTATTATTTGGGATGTAGCCTTTTTAGAGCCCATATATTATTTGGTCCAATAGAACATTTGATCTTTTTATTCACTAATTTCTAGTTTAAACATTTGAACAACAAACACTAAATAACTCTCTCAATTAATGATTAAATTCAAAAATCATTCATCCAGATACACACGACAGCACATACAACTCTGCACGTCCAACACCATCTAAAACAAGCAAAAACAGACACACAAGCACATACAAGTGTGCTTACAAGCAAAAACAGATACACAAGCACCAAAACATGGTGCAACATCAACTAAAACTGTGGTGCGCATCTCCATGCCTCTTCTGATCTTCCGTCATAGCAGCAGCAGCCTAAACAACATTAGATCCTGATCCATATCACCAAAAAGAAACATTATTAAATAAAATGATTAGGAACAAAATAAAAGTAAATCTAACAGCATATTTACTCTGCAAGGAACCACAACATATTTCTGCAGAAAAAGAACATGTATGCAAAGCAACCACCAAACAAATAACGAGCTGGTTCATCTTATACCAGAATAAAAAAGAACACCGACAAGGAATAGAAGCATTCCTTGGTTTTCAAGCACACCAATTCATAAACATGATTTGGATATGGAGAAGACAAACATAGCAACAAGATATAATCATAGTAAGTCAACCATCCTACTATTCAGTAAATGGTTCAGATTTCACTGTAACAAAACACTTAACAACCTCAACACTTGTATTTTTGCTTGCTGCAATCTAAACAACATCACCACAAGTTCTATGATGAATCCAAACTAGTGAACTTTGTGCATAGATTGGATTGAATCAAAGAGAGAAGGGGAAGGGAAGGGCTACCTTGAGGATCGAATCGAATCGGCCTGCTTCTCCTGCCATCTTCTTGTGAATAGCCTTCTTCTTCCTGCCATCAGCGGAAAGCTTTTTAAGTACAACAGGAGAAACGTTTCATACAGCGGAAAGGGGGACTTGATCAACATCCACTAACTTCACAAAAGAAAACACCTATCCAGGCAATAATTTCCCCCTGATTTATGGGTATATGGGTATCAAAACAAACAAGAAAGGAATGGCAATCTATTTTAAGTACTTCAGGTTTGAGACATTTTCGATACTAAAATCAATACATAACGGCCATTATTATGCGTGTACAACCAGTCAATAACTACTACAGCCAATCAACATTATGTGTGGACAACCAGCCAACATTCTGTGTGTACAACCAGTCAGTGCTGCACATGCGCCCATGTGAATGTGATGTGATCTGCCGAAACAACTACAACCAGTCAATGCTGGCAGCAGAGAACAAGATCCATGGACAACAACGACGTATGTGTGTACTGTGATAATAATTATGTAACACTGGAGCAAGACAGTGTACAATCTGTCATCATCTAGCGCAAGGAATCATTCTAGCTAGTACCAAATTGACAGCAACAACATGAGAGGAGAAGAAGCTCCCTAGTATGGAACAGAACATGATCAAGAGCATATCACAAAATTATGAACTGAAATCAAACACAAGTGACTCCGAATTACTCATTAAGTTTGTACACGATAATGAGACGCTGACACGAGACAACAGACAGTACCAGTAGAATGCAACGTAGAATGCAACAGGATGTTGCTTGCACACTGCCATTGTGCGAGAGGTCTTACAAGCATATGTTGTTCACCTTATCACCACCTCCCTGCATGCCACACACACACTGCAAGTTAGATTACATACAGATAGATTATGTTTCTAATGCATGCATACCACTAACAGAAACTGTGGTGTTCTAGGATGATGCAGAGTCCATCTAACTAATCAATATCATATATGATGTAGAGTCCTCCGGGTGATGGAATACCTTTCAAAGTGAGGCATCCTTATAATACTAGGTTGTTCTGATGCTATATAAAATAGCATAAAGAAACTAAGGTAATCATCCTAATCGAGGCAGCAGGGAAAAGGACATGTGAGCAAACCAATACAGCTTGCAACTAATAAGCACAAGATATTGCTTGGAAAAGAAGCCACCAGGATCCAAGTAGATCTTGATTTATAGGTGCAATCTTCAATAACTATTAAAGCCATAATTACCACCACAACAAACACAAACAGAATTTGATATGCCCCAATCTCTGAAGATTTGTATGTGCAAATCTGCAGATTCAGGTGTAGTGATTCAAACCGTACGTAACTACAGATTTTTTACAGTAAAAACTGTGTGTACAAATCTGAATATAGCAAACACAAAGTACAGAGATAATAACAACAATGCACACCCAAGACTAAACAAATCTGCATTCATGCGATACTGAAGAAAAATATAGATAACTAGGGCATGGATTCTCTCGAGCTCTCGCAGGGATCTTCAATGGGTGAGCAGGTGATGGCCCACGCTCCTGTTCATCCAAGTAAAGGAGCAGAATATGTACAATACTGCCCCAGAAGCAAGACATCAGGCAAAGAAAATAAGGAGCCTAAGAATACATCTACTCTGCTTTGCTGTCTGCTGTAGCAAACATGCACTTGATTCCTTAAGAGGTAAATGCATAAACCAGTGTTGTCAACTGTAGCAAACATGCACTTAATTCCATAGAGGTAAATACATACACCAGCGCAAATGTTACTCACATGTTACTGCTAGATTCAACTTATACAAATATAAAGAGACATGGCACTATACATGTGTACCAGAGACGTCTAGCCTAGCATCAAAGTTGAATTCATGGTAGATGTACTAGAAAAAAACTAACGAGGCTTGGATCGATCAATCGATCGTTGGAGCGAGCAGTCATACACTGATTGATTCTATGCAGCCAGGGATACAAGAGATGAGTACATGACTCTACTACAGATCCTAGCATCTAGGAGTACTGCATTTGCCAAACACCTCCTAAGTTGACTGACACTTGAACAAAAAACAAGCACTGTACTTGGTGCCGATTTGCACCTAAATGTCCGATGGCACAGCTAGCTTAGATCCGTTCATGGATAAATAAATACAGTTAAATGGTGACACGGAGCATACCATCACTAGAGCCCCAAATCACAGAAATTTCCAAGGTCGGCGCCAGCATATAAACTAACAGGGCAGGGCTCAATGGCTGGGCATGGACACAAGGAGCACTGGAGAAAACAAAGGAGGGGAAGGTAGTGGCTCACCTACGTCCGCAGAGTCGGATTGAGCGCCCCTGAGTAGCACAAGGAAGAATCGAGAGGAGGGAGCACGTCCATCTTGTCCCTCAGAGAAGCCACCGTGGGTGCTGGTATTGGAGGCGGTGAGCGTCTTGCAGAACATGTGCGGCATCCTCGCGAAGCGCTGCTTGACGGTCTCACCGTCCTCGCTGCAGCTCCCATCCTAAGTGGACTCACGCATCCGCCGGACCACCACCTGCAGCAGATCAGGCCGAGGCTCAGCAAAACGCCGCCACAGAAAGTGAAACGAATCGAACAGAGCCGCCACGCACGGGCATGCCGGCGCGCACACACCTCGTTCTCGGGGAGCAGCGAGAGCTGCGCGTACACCTCGTCCGTGGACGTGTCCGCCTGCGAAGCGCAAAACCAACCAACCATGGCCGCTGCTGGATCTGGCCACTACTGGATCTGGCCATGGACGTGCGGTGCGGCTAGGTTTAGGGCGCGAGTGAGGAGGGTCCGACCCGGACCATGGGAGAGGAGGGGAGGGGAGTGGTCGCCGGTGGCCGAGGTTGGAAGAGAGGATGGAGGTCGGTGGCGGCGAGTTGGGTTGGTGGGCTGGGAATCGAGAGAGATGGAGGAGGAGCGGCGCTCTGCTCTCCTCTGGTGGGTTTCTAGCCCGTTGACGGCGGGGGGGCATGGGGACTCGGGCTCCTTTCCGTCGACCATGGTGCGGGGGCGGGGGCAGGGGCGGGGGCGAGGGCGGTGGCTAGGGTTTTGGCCAAAGGGGGTGGCGGCAGCTAAGGGTACGGGACAGAAGGTGGAGAAGGTGGGGAAGTGGGGTCGTGGGGAGGTGGGGGTTGTGTTAGGGCTAGGTGGGTGAGAGGGTGAGGAGGCGTGGGCTACCGTTGGATCCAGGACCATCCAACGGTGCTTCATGCATGATCCGCGTGAGATGGCTATGGACCAATCAGAAAGTAGTACGCGTGTATGACGTTATGACCATCTAGTATTGGACGTTATGACCATCTAAAATTGGTCGTAGTCAAATAAAAATAAAGTGTAAAATCATGTTAGCATTTTATTTTTTATTTTTTGAGTGTCCAAAGTGAATTTTTTTTGTGAAGAAGCTACCAAATATTTGCACAAGGGTGCAGATTAGAATGGCAAACAATGTTGCCTAAGGAAATTTTCATTTTCTTTGGACGAAAAATTCATTTTTCTATTTTTCGAGTGCCCAAAATGAGTTTTTTTGTGAAGGACCTACCATATATTTGTTGCAAAATGGGACCAGGTCATTTTTATAAAATACTAGACCATATATAATGCACAATTGACAAAATGGTTGGTTGTCAGAAGTTTTTATACACCTCTGGTGAAAAAGACAAATTTCGGCCGATTCAGTTGGAAGCGGGTAAAATTTGAACTGCAGCTGCCTCATAGTTTGTTGTTTATTTTTTCCAAAAGTCATTTCTAGGTTCATAAGTATCTACTTAATCAGAGAAAGATCAAAAGTTTTGAAAGATTCAACCACTAGCTAGGAACGGTCAAGCCCGCTACTTTGACCGCATTTTGAAACGGGCATAAAAAATTCAAACGAAATCAAAAAATTGGAAAACCTTTGCATTATGTCATTATATGTGACCAATTTTCCAGGAAAAATAATAAAATTGCAATACGGAAATCATTTTAAAAAAGTGTTCTCGGAAATGAGCTATCATGCGTGAAGATTCATGGCTTTCAAGCCAAATGATCAATCTTATGGCCACATTCATGTCATATGTTGTTCAAATGATCTCATATTGTGCACAAGGGTGCATCTTGGAATTCCAAACAATGTTGATTTGGGGAGTTTTCACTTTCATTGCACAAAAGAGCCATTTTCCATTTTGTTTTCGAGTGCCCCAAATGAGGTTTTTTTGTGAAGAACCTACCAAATAATTATTGCAAAATTGGACCAAATCATTTTCTAAAATACTAGGCCATATTTAATGTGCAATTGACCAAATGGTTGGGTGTAAAAAGTTTTGATCCACCTCTGGTGAAAAAGACAAATTTCCGCCGATTCAGCTGGAAGCGGGTCAAATTTGAACTGCAGCTACCTCATAGTTTGCTCTTTATTTTTTCAAAAAAATCATTTCTAGGTATATAAGTATCTATTTAATCAGAGAAACATCAAAAGTTTTCCAAGATTCAACCACTAGCTAGGAACGGTCATTCCCGCCGTTTTGACCACATTTTGAAACGGGCATAAAAAATTCAAAAAAATCAAAAAATGGAAAACCTCCATATTGAATCATCATATCTGACCAAGTTTCCAGGAAAAATAATAAACTTGTAATTCAGAAATTATTTTAAAAAAGTGTTCTCAGAAATGAGCTATCATGCGTGAAGATTCATGGCTTTCAAGCCAAATAATCAATCTTATGCCCACATTCATGGCATAGTTTGTTCAAATGATCTCGTATTGTGCACAAGGGTGCATCTTGGAATGGCAAACAATGTTGCCTAAGGAAGTTTTCATTTTCTTTGCACGGAAAGTTCATTTTCCATTTTTCGAGTGCCTGAAATGAGTTTTTTTATGAAGGACCTACCATATATTTGTTGCAAAATTGGACCAAATCAATTTTATAAAATACTAGGCCATATTTAATGCACAATTGACAAAATGGTTGGGTGTCAAAAGTTTTGATCCACCTCTGGTGAAAAAGACAAATTCCCGCCGATTTAGATGGAAGCGGGTCAAATTACAACTGCAGCTGCCTCATAGTTTGCTATTTATTTTTTTAAAAATCATTTCTAGTTACATAAGTACCTATTTAATCATAAATACATGGTTTGGTGGCGATACGTCGAGGTTTGGATGGTGGCCGAGGGCCCCAACTCTAGAGCGCGTAAACTCGCATGCCCGCCGCATGGTCACCACATGACCGTGGCGTTGACATGTGTTCTGAGTTGCCTAGGCATGTCTAGTGGGTTGGGCACTCCCCAGGTAGGTGCTAGGAAGAAAATCACAACATAAGATTCTCACGAGGAGACCGATCGGTGCTCAAACATAAATAAGCAGCCAAGTGTTTGATTTGCGGTATGGGAAATGCGCATGGCTAATGGGCGTGAGTTTTGGCTGAGGATGATCAGTTACTTAGAAGACCGTCTTCACAAATTTTCACCTCAAAAGGAGGAGCCTAGGTGGTACTTGCTTTGCAAAGTACCACACTGGACATAAATATGAATGTTGAAGCTAGGCTCAAAATAATGAATGGATTGAGCTGGCATTTGGTGGAGGATGGTTATTTGGGCATAGGAAAGCACTGTAGAAAATGGATACCATTTGGACATGCCAAAGTGGTACTTCCTTCACAAAGTGCTGCTTTGAACAGGATAGGAAAATGAGTATTGTTGAGTTATTTTTGAACTAGGCAAGGAAGGGTTTTGACATATTTGATGAAGATATGATCCAAACAATTTATGAGAATTTTTTGGGAATTTTTGGAATAACAGGAATATAGGTTGCTTCACAACCTAGGGAAAAAATTGACACATGGACATGACACATAGGCAAAACTGATGAGATGGCGCCTAGTCATCACAAACCCACCACAATCTACAAGGCTATGACCATCTATATTGGTCGTTAACAACTAGAATAAGGCAGCGGACCTGCACTGTTTGCTTTGTGACCATTTCGTGTAAAGAAATTACGACCTTTCTGACCAAAATGGTCGCAATGGTTTAGGGTTTGGAGCCCCCCGAACAGCTTTTGACCTATTGGTCTCAAATGGTCATAGATCTATGACCAATTTTTCCAGGGTCATTGACAGAAGGTCACTAGTTGACATATTTCTTGTAGTGGAGCCACTCCTTGTAGAGGTCTTGATACGTCTCCAACGTATCTATAATTTTTTATTCTTCCATGCTATTATATTACCCCTTTTGGATGTTTATGGGCTTTATTTTACACATTTATATCATTTTTGGGACTAACCTACTAACCGGAGGCCTAGCCCATATTGCTGTTTTTTTGCCTATTTCAGTATTTCGAACAAAAGGAATATCAAACGGAGTCCAAACGGAATGAAACCTTCGGGAGCGTGATTTTTGGAACGAACTTGATCCAGAGGACTTGGAGTGCAAGTAAAGAAGCAGCCGAGGTGGCCACGAGAGGGTACGGCGTGCTAACCCCTACAGGGCGCGCCCCCTGTCTCGGGGGCCCCTCGGGCGGCCACTAATGTACTTCTTCCTCCTATATAAGCCTACGTACCCCGAAAACATCCAGGGAGCCAACAAAACACAATTTCCACTGTCGTAACCTTCTGTATCCGCGAGATCCCATCTTGGAGCCTTCGCCGGGGCTCCGCCGGAGGAGGAATCGACCACGGAGGGCTTCTACATCAACACCATAGCCCCTCCGATGAGTTGTGAGTAGTTTACCACAGACCTTCAGGTCCATAGTTATTAGCTAGATGGCTTCTTCTCTCTTTTGGGATCTCAATACAATGTTCTCCCCCTCTCTTGTGGAGATCTATTCGATGTAAACTTTTTTTGCGGTGTGTTTGTCAAGATCCGATGAATTGTGGGTTTATGATCAAGTTTATCTATGAATAATATTTGAATCTCCTCTGAATTCTTTTATGTATGATTGAGTCATCTTTTCAAGTCTCTTCAAATTATCAGTTTGGTTTGGCCTACTAGATTGATCTTTCTTGCCATGGGAGAAGTGTTTAGCTTTAGGTTCAATCTTGCGGTGTCCTTAGCCAGTGACAGAAAGGGTTGCAAGGCACGTATTGTATTGTTGCCATCGAGGATAAAAATATGGGGTTTATATCATATTGCATGAGTTTATCCCTCTACATCATGTCATCTTGCTAAAGGCGTTACTCTGTTCTTATGAACTTAATACTCTAGATGCAGGCAGGAGTCGGTCGATGTGTGGAGTAATAGTAGTAGATGCAGGCAGGAGTCGGTCTACTTGTCACGGACGTGATGCCTATATACATGATCATGCCTAGATAATCTCATAATTATTCGCTTTTCTATCAATTGCTCGACAATAATTTGTTCACCCACCGTAATACTTATGCTATCTTGAGAGAAGCCACTAGTGAAACCTATGGCCCCCGGGTCTATCTTTTATCATATAAGTTTCCAATCTACTTTTATTTGCATATTTACTTTTTGCATCTATATTATAAAATACCAAAAAATATATTTATCTTATCATACTATCTCTATTAGATCTCACTTTCGCAAGTGGCCGTGAATGGATTGACAACCCCTTTATTGCGTTGGTTGCGAGTTCTTTGTTTGTTTGTGGAGGTGCGTGGGACTTTTGAGGAGCCTCATACTGGATTGATACCTTGGTTCTCAAAAACTGAGGGAAATACTTACGCTACTATTGCTGCATCACCCTTTCCTCTTCAAGGAAAACCAATGCAAGCTCAAAATGGAGCAAGAAGGATTTCGGGCGCCATTGCCGGGGAGGTCTTTGCTCAAGTCAAGACATACCAAGTACCCATCACAAACCCATCTCCCTCGCATTTACAATATTTGCCATTTGCCTCTCATTTTCCTCTCCCCCACTTCACCCTTGTCGTTTTATTCGCCCTCTCTTTCCCAATCTCCTGCTCTCTCTTTCTCTTGCCCTTTTTTCTGTTTGCTTGTGTGTTGGATTATTTGTTGCCATGGCGCAAGATAATACCAAATTGTGTGATTTATCAATACCAATAATAATGATTTCCTTAGTACTCCGATTGCTCCTCTTAATGTTGTTGAGTCTTGTGAAATCAATACTGCTTTGCTGAATCTTGTTATGAAAGATCAATTCGCCGGCCTTCCTAGTGAAGATGCCGCTACTCATCTAAACAACTTTGTTGATTTGTGTGATATGCAAAAGAGGAAAGATATGGATAATGATATTGTTAAATTGAAGTTATTTCCGTTTTCACTTAGAGATCGTGCTAAAGTTTGGTTTTCATCTTTGCCTAAAAACAGTATTGATTCTTGGAACAAGTGCAAAGATGCTTTTATCTTTAAGTATTTTCCTCCCGTTAAGATTATCACTCTTAGGAATGATATTATGAATTTTATACAACTTGATCATGAGCATGTTGCCCAATCTTGGGAAAGAATGAAATTAATGATTCGTAATTGCCCTACTCATGGTTTGAATTTATGGATGATCATACAAAAATTTTATGCCGGTTTGAACTTTGCTTCTATAAATCTTTTAGATTCGGCCGCGGGAGGCACTTTTATGGAAATCCCGTTAGGAGATGCTACAAAACTTCTTGATAAATTATGGCTAATTATTCTCAATGGCACACCGAAAGATCTTCTAGTAAAAAAGTGCATGCTATAGAAGAAATCAATGTTTTGAGTGGAAAGATGGATGAACTTATGAAATTATTTGCTGCTAGGAATACTCCTCTTGATCCCAATGATATGCCTTTGTCTACTTTGATTGAGAATAATAATGAATCTATGGATGTGAATTTTGTTGGTAGGAATAGTTTCGGTAACAATGCTTATAGAGGAAACTTTAATTCTAGACCGTTCCCTAGTAATTCCTCTAATAATTATGGAAATTCCTACAATAATTCTTATGGTAATTTTAATAAGATGCCCTCTGATTTTGAGAATAGTGTGAAAGAATTTATGATCTCTCAAAAGAATTTTAATGCTTTGCTTGAAGAAAAATTGCTCAAAGTTGATGATTTGGCTAGGAACGTTGATAGACTTTCGCTTGATGTTGATTCTCTTAAACTTAGATCTTCTTCTCCTAAGCATGATATCAATGAGTCTCTCAAAGCAATGAGAATTTCCATTGATGGGTGCAAGGAAAGAACCGCTAGATTGTGTGCTAAGAAAGATTGCTTTATAAAGGCGTGTTCTTCTAGTTTCCATGAAAATAGTGATGAAGATCTTAAAGTTATCGATGCATCTCCTATTAGATCTTTGTTTTGCAATATGAATCTTGATAATTATGGGACTGAAGATGAGTCAACTTTACCTAGAAGGTGTCCCAAGATTTCGGAGTTTTTAGATCTTGATGCTAAATTTGGTAAAAGTGGGATTGGAGAGGTCATGACTTTAAATAGTATCGAACCCACTATCTCGATTTCAAGGAATTTGATTATGATAATTGTTCTTTAGAAGGTTGTATTTCCTTGTTGCAATCCGTTGTTAATTCTCCTCAAGCTTATAGTCAAAATAAAGCTTTTACCAAACACATTGTTGATGCCTTGATGCAATCTTATGATGAAAAACTTAATTTGGAAGTTTCTATACCTAGAAAGCTTAATGATGAGTGGGAACCCACTATAAAGATTACAATTAAAGATCATGGGTGTTTTGCTTTGTGTGATTTGGGTGCTAGCGTTTCCACGATTCCGAAAACTTTATGTGATATTCTAGGTTTCCATGATCTTGATGATTGCTCTTTAAATTTGCACCTTGCGGATTCCACCATTAAAAAGCCAATGGGAAGGATCAATGATGTTCTCATTGTTGCAAATAGAAATTTGGTGCCCGTAGATTTTATCGTTCTTGATATAGATTGAAATCTTTCTTGCCCTATTGTGCTTGGTAGACCTTTCCTTAGAACGATTGGTGCGATAATTTATATGAAGGAAGGGAATATTAGATTCCAATTTCCAAGAAAGAAAGTCAAATTACCTTATGAATCTATCATGCGAGCTACTTATGAGATTAGTGCCAAAGATGGCACTACTTAGATCTATCTTCGCTTTTATGCCTAGCTAGGGGCGTTAAACAATAGCGCTAGTTGGGAGGCAACCCAATTTTATTTGTGATTTTTGTTTTTGTTCCTGTTTAGTAATAAATCTTGCATCTACCTTATGTTTAGATGTGTTTTTATCTTTTAATTAGTGTTTGTGCCAAGTAGAACCTATAGGATAACCTATGACGATAGTTGATTTGATTCTGCTGAAAAACAGAAACTTTGCACGCACGAATTTAGTTTTGTTAAATCACAGAAATGTGCTTTTGCGTTGATTCTTTTTGCTGTTGATCAATAGAAAACAAATTGTACAGGACTTCCTATTTTGGTAGGAATTTTAGAGTTCCATAAGTTTGTGTTAGTTACAGCTTGCTACAGACTGTTCTGTTTTTGACAGATTCTGTTATTCGTGTGTTGTTTGCTTATTTTGATGCATCTATGGCTAGTAAAATAGTTTATAAACCATAGAGAAGTTGTAATACAGTAGGTTTAACATCAAAATAAATAAAGAATGAGTTCATTACAGTACCTTATGTGGTGGTTTTGTTTTCTTTCACTAACGGAGCTTATAAGATTTCCTGTTGAGTTTTGTGTTGTGAAGTTTTCATGTTTTGGGTAAAGCTTTTATGGACTATGGAATAAGGAGTGGCAAGAGCCTAAGCTTGGGGATGCCCATGGCACCCCAAGATATTCAAGGATAGCCAAAAGCCTAAGCTTGGGGATGCCCCGGGAAGGCATCCCCTCTTTCGTCTTCGTTCATTGGTAACTTTACTTGGAGCTATATTTTTATTCGCCACATGATATGTGTTTTGCTTGGAGCATCGTGTATTATATTAGTCTTTGCTTTTTAGTTTACCACAATTATCCTTGCTGTACACACCTTTTGGGAGAAGCCCACTTGATTAGAATTTTCTAGAATACTCTATGTGCTTCACTTATATCTTTTGAGCTTCATAGTTTTTGCTCTAGTGCTTCACTTATATCTTTTTGAGCACGGCGGTGGCTTAATTTTGAAGAAATTGCTTGTAGTGACCCGACCTCAGATGGTCAAGTCTCTGTGCTTCTGTGTCATCCCTGGATCGGTAATGCTGACACACACAGTACTCGAAGGATTTATAACAGAGTAGCAATCACACACTTATTACATCGAATGTCTCAAAAGAGAACTTATTACAATAATATGGCTTAAGGCCATCTAATGCGATAACAGCGGAAGGCTTGGAAGATAAAGTGAGTCCATCAACTCCAACGGCATAGCTGAGCTGCACGGCAATGACCTACGAACCTTACTCCTCGTCTGAAAAGTCTCCGACATAATACGTTGCAGCCCGAGAACGGGTCAACACATGGAATATGCTGGCAATGTAACACAAAAGAGCAATAACAGGATAATGCTACCACTACATGCATATTTGGCTGGTGGAAAGCTCTATGGTTACAATTTTTGCGAAAAGCCAATTTTTCCCTACTACAAAGGAATCAGTTTTAATTTAACTATCATGGTGGTTGAAACATCATTTGAGAAGGTAACCCCAACTCAATGATCCCAATTAAAATAGTTAACATCCCAGCAAGATTAATTAAGAATGTTGAGATACATGCGAATACTCAAGTACTAGATACTCAGAATTGTCCATAACCGGGGACACGGCTAACCATGATTAGATTGTACACTCTGCAGAGGTTTGCGCACTTTTCCCCGCAAGACTCGATCGCCTCCGTTGATTTCTCGCACTACATGGTGTTTGAGAGACGGATGACCGAGACACAGTCTTTCAGAAACATTAACTCTCTACTCCGGGTAGACCATACCAAACCTACAAACCCACTACCTGCTGATCCACCTCTTCAAGAGCTTCACGTAACTTACTCAACTATGCTAGAGCCCATAATAGCTTGCGGCTGCACACGGAAGTTTCTAGCATGAATAGACTCAGTTCCCTTTGAGCCTGGGTGGCGGTCCATAGGAGAATCACACGGTAACCCCGGGATTTCCAAAAATAAAACAGGCAATCACTGGATACCCCAGGTGCCTCAATCCACCCAGATGTGTATTAAAGTTGCCACCTTAAGTAAACCATTAATTAACAATCTCACATCTGTCATGGAAATCACTCAAACCCAATCCACGTCTATGAGCATAGCATGGCAAAATAAGCATAACGTAGAAGTAACTCCCAAGGGTTTGATAATAAACAGGGCAATAGGTTCTACCTCAGCAACTACTTCCCAACCCACAAGTTAAAGGAATCCTAGTCATGCAATGTTTGAGGATTGAAACTAATGCATAAAAACTGGGTATGAAAAGAGTATGATCAATGTGTTACTTGCCTTGCTGACGATCCGTGAATCCTAGAGACTCGTAGTAACACGCTTCGCACTCCGGGAATTCTGTCGCAAGCAAAGAATAACATACATAAGCAACAATCAAAGATGCACAAGTAGAACTCCAAATATAAGAGTTTGACTGGAGAGTTCAACTTAAGAACTCCGGTTTGCAAAAAAGAATCAAATCAAACGGAGCAACAAAACTCAAACGGCAAAAGAAACAAGATCCGTTAACTAATCTGAACTAAGGTCAAATTTTACAGAGATAAAAACTTGTTTGAGTTGATTATTCGGAAAGAGGGTTTCGAGATGAAACTCCAGGCGCTTGAATCGCCTGATCCTGATAAACGAGCGAAAAGATAAACAGGTTTGAACATCGGATCAGAAATCACGATCAGAATAATCGCGGAATAAATCCGATAAAAAGAAAAACGACGAACGGCTAAACGAACGAACGTTCGTTAGCAGAAACTAAACGGTGAACACGTTCGTTAGAACGCACGGACGAGCGAACGTTCGCTAAGTAAATAAACCGAAGAAATAAAACCAATCTATATTAAAAAATGAACTAGGGTTTTCTTAAAAAAACCGAAGGGTTTTTCTTAAAAAAAACCGGCGGCGGGGCGGGTACCTCCGGCGAGGTCGTCTAGCGGGGCGGGCGGCTCCGGCAGGGCTCGGCGAGGGGCGGCGGGGCTTGGGGAGGGCGCGGGGTGGCGGTGGGAGGCGGCGGCGGCGCTAGGGCGGCGACGGCGACTCTGCGGCGGCGGCTCGGGGCTCGGCTCCGGGCTCCGGGGCGGCGGCGATGGTAGCGGGTGGTGGCGGGGTGGTGGTGAGGCGGCGGGGCGGCGGTATTTATTGGGGGGGGGGGGGGCTGCTCCGGCTTGGGGAAGGGGGCGCCCGGGGAGGAGTCCGGCTCAGACTCCCCTCGGCGTCCATGCGGCGCAGGGCGGCGCGCGCGGGGAGGCGGCGACTGCGGGCCGGCCTGGCTGGGCCTTTGGCCCAGTCGGGCGCGGGTTTTTTTTATAAAAACATTCCGTCGATTAGAAAATTCCTATAAAAATAAATAAAAATCTAAAAATTCCAAAACAAGTTTTCTCCGTCTAAATAAAATATTTAGAACAAGATGAACTTTTCTTGGCCCCTAAAATGCAATTTTAAAACATGCAAATTTTTCTAGGGCAATTGAAATCCCGAATAAACTCAAATAAAAACCAAATAATGATTTTAACATTTTTCCTCCGATATTTCAATTGTTTTGGAGAAGTCATATCATCTCCCCTCATTTATTATTTTAAAATGAAATATTTTCCGGAGAGAAAATAATTAAAATCAAAATCCTCGTCTTCACTATTTGATAAAAATTTCAAATATGAAAATTGGAAAAATCCCCAACTCTCTCCGAAGGTCCTTGAGTTGCTTAGGATTTCGAGGATTGCAAACGAAAAAGCAATAAAATATGATATGCATGGATGACCTATGTAAAAATGCCAAATTGGAAATTTGGGATGTTACAAACCTACCCCCCTTAAGATGAATCTCGCCCTCGAGATTCGGGTTGGCTAGAAAATAGGTGCGGATGGTCCTTGCGGATATCCTCTTCTCGCTCCCAGGTGGCTTCCTCCTCAGTATGATGACTCCACTGAACTTTGCAAAACTTGATCACCTTGTTGCGAGTGACTCGACTATCAAACTCAAGAATCTTTACTGGCTTCTCCTCATAGGTCAGATTATTATCAAGCTGAATCGCCTCCAAACATACTGTATCATTCAACGGTATATCGGCCATCTCAGCATGGCACTTCTTCAGCTGTGGTACGTGAAACACATCGTGAACTCCTGACAACCCTTCAGGTAACTCCAGCTTGTAGGTAACTTCTCCCATCCGTTCCAAAATACGATATGGCCCTACAAATCTCGGGGCTAACTTTCCCTTAACTCCAAAACGTTTTACTCCCCTCAAGGGTGATACTCGTAAATAAGCTCTATCTCCAATTTCATAGGTTACTTCCTTGTGTTTTGAATTTGCGTAACTCTTCTGTCTAGACTGGGCAATCTTTAGTCTGTCTCTGATCAGTTTAACCTTCTCCTCTGATTCCTTGATCAAATCTGGTCCAAACAACTGACGATCTCCTACCTCATCCCACATCAAGGGCGTTCTACATCTGCGTCCATACAGAGCTTCGAACGGTGCCATCTTCAAACTGGCCTGGTAGCTGTTGTTATAAGAGAACTCTGTGTACGGCAAATTGTCATCCCAACTAGATCCATAATCTAGCGCACAGGCTCTCAACATGTCCTCCAAAATCTGATTGACTCTCTCTGTCTGCCCATCTGTCTGCGGGTGAAAAGCGGTACTGAACTCCAATCGGGTACCCAAAGTCTGGTGTAGCTGATGCCAAAACTTTGAAGTAAACTGGGTTCCTCTATCTGATACGATGCTCCTCGGAACTCCATGTAAACATACGATCCTGGTCATATATATCTTGGCCAACTTTGCACTTGTATACGTTGTTTTCACCGGGATGAAGTGAGCTACTTTAGTCAATCAATCCACAACTACCCATATCGAATCATATCCTGCCTTGGTTCTGGGTAATCCGGTAATAAAGTCCATACCAAGTTTGTCCCACTTCCATTCGGGTATTGGCATAGGCTGTAACAGTCCTGCTGGCTTCTGATGCTCTGCCTTCACTCTCTGACATACATCACATACGGCTACATACTCGGCAATATCCTTCTTCATTCCAGTCCACCGGAAACGTTCCTTCAAGTCCAGATACATCTTGGTGTTTCCGGGGTGAATCGAGTATGGTGAGTCATGGGCCTCCTGAAGTATCAACTTCCTGATCTCCGAATTGTTGGGCACATAAATCCGGTCCTCAAACCACAAGGTATCATGCTCATCCTTGCGAAAACCATTGGCTTTACCTTCGCCCATCCTCTCTCTTATCTCAGCAATCTCTTTGTCCTCCTTCTGAGCTTCTCGAATCTTGTCCAACAACGTCGACTGAACCTCCATTGCTGCAAGAAAGCCTTTGGAACAATCTCCAACCAAAGTTCCATGATCTCCGCGGCTAACTCTTTTGGCATTCCCTTGCTCACAAGAACATTAGCATAACTCTTCCGGCTCAAAGCGTCTGCTACGACATTGGCTTTTCCTGGATGATAATGTAGCTCCATATCGTAGTCCTTTATAAGTTCCAACCATCTCCTCTGTCTGAGGTTCAACTCCTTCTGTGTGAAATGTACTTCAAGCTCTTATGATCCGTGTACACATCACAACGGTTTCCAATAAGATAATGTCTCCAGGTGTTTAGTGCATGCACTACGGCTGCTAACTCCAAATCATGTGTGGCATAGTTCAACTCGTGTGGCTTCAATTGTCGTGAGGCATACGGCACAACTTTTCCTTCCTGCATAAGCACACAACCAAGTCCCAAGCAAGAGGCGTCACAATACACTTGAAACTCCTTACGTATATCTGGCAAGGTCAGCACTGGGGCTGTAGTCAATCGCTCCTTCAACTCTTGAAAACTTGTCTCGCACTCTTCCGTCCATTTGAACTTAGTGTCCTTCTTTAACAATTCAGTCATGGGTTTAGCAATCTTGGAAAAATTCTCAATGAATCTCCGATATTATCCTGCCAGTCCAAGGAAACTGCGGATCTCGCCAACTGAAGTGGGTGCCAACCATTCAGTGACCGACTGAACCTTACTGGGATCCACTTCTATACCCTCTCCGGATATAACATGCCCAAGAAATCCAACTTCTTTCAACCAAAACTCGCACTTGCTGAATTTGGCGTATAACTGGTGTTCCCTGAGTTTCTCGAGAACCAAACGCAAGTGTTCTGCGTGCTCCTCTTCGTTCTTCGAGTATATCATAATATCATCAATGAATACCACAAAAAACTTGTCCAAATACTCCATGAACACCTTGTTCATCATACTCATGAAATAGGCAGGGGCGTTAGTCAGTCCAAATGACATGACCGTATACTCATATAATCCATACCGCGTGGTAAATGCTGTCTTGGGTATATCCTTCTCTGGGATCTTCAACTGATGGTATCCCGATCCTAGATCAATCTTTGAAAACACCTTAGCTCATTTTAACTGATCAAACAGATCATTAATCATCGGTAAGGGATACTTATTCTTTATCGTTACTTCATTCAGAGCACGGTAATCAACAACCATCCTCAGGGATTTATCCTTCTTCTCCACCAAAAGTACTGGGGCTCCCCAAGGTGATGAGCTTCTACGAATGTAACCTTTCTCCAACAACTCATTAATCTGCTTCTTAATTTCCTCCAGGTCATTTGCTGGCATCCGATAGGGTCTCTTGGATATCGGCCCTGTACCTGGCAATAGCTCTATCAAAAACTCGATGTCTCTATCCGGTGGCATACCTGGTAACTCTTCGGGGAAAACATCCGGAAAATCCTTTACTACAGGTACTTCCTCCTGTACAACTCCCATGAGGGTGTTTACTTGGCTCCTCCTAGGCACATGCCTAGATACATACTTAATCCTTTTTCCCTCCGGGGTGGTAAGATAAATTGACTTACTAGCACAGTCAATACTTCCTCCATACTTTGACATCCAGTCCATACCTAATATCACATCCAATCCTTGCGACTCCAAGATAATTAGGTCAGACGGAAATACATGTGTGCCAATGATTAGGGGTATCTGGGTGCACCATCTGCTAGCCATGTACTCTGCTCCCGGCGAGCTCACTAAAAGGGGTGTCCTAAGGGTTTGGGTTGGTAACTTAAACTTTTCCACAAATCCCCTTGATATGTATGAATGCGATGCACCAGTATCGAAAAGAACAATTGCTGTAAATGACTGAACCAAAAACTTACCTATTACCACGTCCGGCTGCTCTTCAACTTCCTCCACGTTAACGTGGTTCACTTGTCCTTTGTTGAATGGATTGGGCTTCTTCCCTGCGCTCCCATTTCCATTTCCATTCTTTCCTTCAGAGCAGTCATTGGCATAGTGCCCTGTATTCCCGCACTTGTAGCAAACAACTTGGCTTAAGTCCCTCTTTGCGGGTGTAGATGGGTTAGAGCGGTTCTGATTATTGTTGGCTCCATTCCCATTCCCGTTCTTCGCACCATTATGGTTATGCGATCCTCCTCCAGCATGGTTATGACCTCCATGGTTATGAACAAGTCCTCCCGAGTTCGGGGTTAAGCGAGGCTTCTGGTGAGCTCCTGAGTTGTATTTCCCTTGTCCATACTTCCTCTTACGATTATCAATCTGTTGCTGCTTTCCTTCAATCATTAGGGCCTTATCTACCAACTCCTGATAGTTGTTGAAGGTTGCTACCATCAACTGCATACTCATCTCATCATTCAGCCCTTCCATAAACTTCTCCTGCTTCGCGGCATCTGTGGCCACATCATCAGGGGCATAACGTGATAACTTGCTAAACTCATCCACGTACTGGGCAACAGTACGGTTCCCCTGGCGTAGATTGCGAAACTCACGCTTCTTCATCTGCATAGCTCCAGTCGAGACATGGGCAGTGCGAAAAGCCTGCTGAAACTGAGCCCATGTGACAGTGTCGATAGGATAGGTGGCTGTGAAATTCTCCCACCATGCTGCTGCAGGTCCATCCAGTTGATGTGCGGCAAAACGCACCTTCTCAGCATCTGTGCATCCTGCGGTGGTTAACTCCCTTCCAATACGACGTAGCCAATCATCTGCAACTATTGGCTCGATGCTACTGGAGAACACCGGCGGCTGTAACCTTAAGAAACGGGCGAGGTTATCCACTGGCGGCGGGTTGTTGTTGGCATTGTTGTTATTGGCATTGCCCTGGTTCTGAACTAGCAATTGCATCAAGGCATTCTGCTGCTGGATCAACTGGGTGATCTCTGGTGGGAAAACAAAATCGGGTTCTCTTCTCGGAGGCATCTGATGGGTTTAGATGGAAGAGATTAGAATAGAAAAAGATCTAGGGGAGAAACACTACCCATATGTATATGAGGCAAACACAAGCATTCATTCAATCAATCAAGCAAGGGCATACAAAACGGTCTAGGACTATCGCAAAAGTGCTCACTACTACTAGTTACATGGGGGAAATACTATTATCATATGGTGGTCATCTAGAAATTTTGATCGGTGGAAGACTCCATGATGTCTGCTCCAGCTTCATCTTCGTAGTCATCATCACTTGAATCTGAATCAGTGTCGTCGATGATGATGTAGTTGTCCGGACGAATGGGGTCTTCTCTTGGAACTGGTCCTCCCATGAAAGTTCCGATCTTCTCGACTACGTCGTCATTCTTCTCCAATAGGGTCTTGATTTCCTCCTCATATCCATCGCGCGTGTACTTAAGTTCTTCCTCCAGCTCGATGATCCTAGTTTTCGCCTTCTTCAACTCGATCATGTCTGCGCACATCTGGTTTTCCTGACGTCGAATGTGCTGGTTTTGCTCCTGGATAAAGGCTGTGACAGATCTATCCTTCCTGGTGTTGATCATCTCCCATTGTTCATCTCGACGCCCACATATTTGATAGGTGGTATCCTCAAGTTCCTTGTTGTAGATTTCTCCAATGCGTCCCATGGTAATATGAGCTGCCATACTCTTGCCAAGGCTCCAAGTGGGTGCTTCGAAAGAAAACTCTATGGGTTTAGAATTTGGCGAGAACGTTCTTCCTAGAACTCGTACTTGAATCATCCAGCGCTCTTCTTCCGGTGGAGTGGTGTTGTACGTCCTAGTGAAGCTTGGTATTCCAATATTCAAGTACCTAGTGACTTCATTCAAGTGGCGTCCAAAAGGTGTGTCTTCATCCGGTTGTGCAAACTTGTTCTTCATCTCCTTCATCCTAAAGAGTGGAAAAAGAAGAGGAGTCAGAAATGAGAAGAGTAGTGTGACCTATGGTTTATCCTAGTGGTCGTGTCCTACACTCAACGTGTGCTCTGATACCATCTTGTAGCGACCCGACCTCAGATGGTCAAGTCTCTGTGCTTCCGTGTCATCCCTGGATCGGCAATGCTGACACACACAGTACTCGAAGGATTTATAACAGAGTAGCAATCACACACTTATTACATCGAATGTCTCAAAAGAGAACTTATTACAATAATATGGCTTAAGGCCATCTAATGCGATAACAGCGGAAGGCTTGGAAGATAAAGTGAGTCCATCAACTCCAACGGCATAGCTGAGCTGCACGACAACGACCTACGAACCTTACTCCTCGTCTGAAAAGTCTGCTACAGAATACGTTGCAGCCCGAGAACTGGTCAGCACATGGAATATGCTGGCAATGTAACACAAAAGAGCAATAACAGGATAATGCTACCACTACATGCATATTTGGCTGGTGGAAAGCTCTATGGTTACAATTTTTGCGAAAAGCCAATTTTTCCCTACTACAAAGGAATCAATTTTAATTTAACTATCATGGTGGTTGAAACATCATTTGAGAAGGTAACCCCAACTCAATGATCCCAATTAAAATAGTTAACATCCCAGCAAGATTAATTAAGAGTGTTGAGATACATGCGAATACTCAAGTACTAGATACTCAGAATTGTCCTTAACCGGGGACACGGCTAACCATGATTACATTGTACACTCTGCAGAGGTTTGCGCACTTTTCCCCACAAGACTCGATCGCCTTCGTTGGATTTCTCGCACTACATGGTGTTTGAGAGACG
The DNA here is from genome assembly GCF_018294505.1 of Triticum aestivum. Taxonomy (NCBI): domain Eukaryota; kingdom Viridiplantae; phylum Streptophyta; class Magnoliopsida; order Poales; family Poaceae; genus Triticum; species Triticum aestivum. The sequence goes on from NC_057801.1 coordinate 243,862,131, forward strand.
GATGACCGAGACACAGTCTTTCAGAAACATTAACTCTCTACTCCGGGTAGACCATACCAAACCTACAAACCCACTACCTGCTGATCCACCTCTTCGAGAGCTTCACGTAACTTACTCAACTATGCTAGAGCCCATAATAGCTTGCGGCTGCACACGGAAGTTTCTAGCATGAATAGACTCAGTTCCCTTTGAGCCTGGGTGGCGGTCCATAGGAGAATCACACGGTAACCCCGGGATTTCCAAAAATAAAACAGGCAATCACTGGATACCCCAGGTGCCTCAATCCACCCAGATGTGTATTAAAGTTGCCACCTTAAGTAAACCATTAATTAACAATCTCACATCTGTCATGGAAATCACTCAAACCCAATCCACGTCTACGAGCATAGCATGGCAAAATAAGCATAACGTAGAATTAACTCCCAAGGGTTTGATAATAAACAGGGCAATAGGTTCTACCTCAGCAACTACTTCCCAAACCCACAAGTTAAAGGCATCCTAATCATGCAATGTTTGAGGATTGAAACTAATGCATAAAAACTGGGTATGAAAAGAGTATGATCAATGTGTTACTTGCCTTGCTGACGATCCGTGAATCCTAGAGACTCGTAGTAACACGCTTCGCACTCCGGGAATTCTATCGCAAGCAAAGAATAACATACATAAGCAACAATCAAAGATGCACAAGTAGAACTCCAAATAGAAGAGTTTGACCGGAGAGTTCAACTTAAGAACTCCGGTTTGCAAAAAGAATCAAATCAAACGGAGCAACGAAACTCAAACGGCAAAAGAAACAAGATCTGTTAACTAATCTGAACTAAGGCCAAATTTTACAGAGATAAAAACTTGTTTGAGTTGATTATTCGGAAAGAGGGTTTCGAGATGAAACTCCAGGCGCTTGAATCGCCTGATTCCGATAAACGAGCGAAAAGTTAAACAGGTTTGAACATCGGATCAGAAATCGCGATCAGAATAATCGCGGAATAAATCCGATAAAAAGAAAAACAACGAACGGCTAAACGAACGAACGTTCGTTAGCAGAAACTAAACGGTGAACACGTTCGTTAGAACGAACGGACGAGCGAACGTTCGCTACCGAAGAAATAAAACCGATCTATTTAAAAAAACGAACTAGGGTTTTCTTAAAAAACCGAAGGGTTTTTCTTAAAAAAAACGGCGGCGGGGCGGGTACCTCCGGCGAGGTCGTCCGGCGGGGCGGGCGGCTCCGGCGGGGCTCGGCGAGGGGCGGCGAGGCTTGGGGAGGGCACGGGGTGGCGGTGGGAGGCGGCGGCGGCGCTAGGGCGGCGACGGCGACTCTGCGGCGGCGGCTCGGGGCTCGGTTCCGGGCTCCGGGGCGGCGGCGATGGTGGCAGGTGGTGGCGGGGTGGTGGTGAGGCGGCGGGGCGGCGGTATTTATGGGGGGTTGCTCCGGCTTGGGGAAGGGGGCGCCCGGGGAGGAGTAAGGCTCGGACTCCCCTCGGCGTCCGTGCGGCGCACGGCGGCGCGCGCGGGGAGGCGGCGACTGCGGGCCGGCCTGGCTGGGCCTTTGGCCAAGTCAGGCGCGGGGGTTTTTAAAAAAAACATTCCGTCGATTAGAAAATTCCTAGAAAAATAAATAAAAATCTAAAAATTCCAAAACAAGTTTTCTCCGTCTAAATAAAATATTTAGAACAAGATAAACTTTTCTTGGCCCCTAAAATGCAATTTTAAAACATGCAAATTTTTCTAGGGCAATTAAATCCCGAATAAACTCAAATAAAAACCAAATAATTATTTTAACATTTTTCCTCTGATATTTCAATTGTTTTGGAGAAGTCATATTATCTCCCCTCATTTATTATTTTAAAATGAAATATTTTTCGGAGAGAAAATAATTAAAATCAAAATCCTCGTCTTCACTATTTGATAAAAATTTCAAATATGAAAATTGGAAAAATCCCCAACTCTCTCCGAAGGTCCTTGAGTTGCTTAGGATTTCGAGGATTGCAAACGAAAAAGCAATAAAATATGATATGCATGGATGACCTATGTATAACATGCCAAATTGGAAATTTGGGATGTTACATTGCTAGTCTCTCATGCTTCACTTATATTATTTTGAGAGTCTTTTAGAACAGCATGGTATTAGCTATGGTTAAAAATTTGGTCCTAGAATGATGAGCATCCAAGTTGGGTATAATAAAAACTATCATAGAGAGTGAATTGGATGCTATGCTCCATTTGATGCTTGATAATTGTTTTGGGATGTGGAGGTAGTGATGTTAAAGTCATCCTAGTTGAGGTGATTATGAAAAATGCTTGTGTTGTGGTTTGTGATTCCCGTAGCATGCACGTATGGTGAACCGCTTTGTGATGAAGTTGGAGAACAATTTTATTTATTGATTGTCTTCCTTATGAGTGGCGGTCGGGGATGAGCGATGGTCTTTTCCTACCAATCTATCCCCCTAGGAGCATGCGCATAATACTTTGTTTTTGATGACTTGTAGATTTTTTCAATAAGTATATGAGTTCTTTTGACTAACGTTGAGTCCATGGATTATACGCACCCTCACCCTTCCACAACTGCTAGCCTTTCTTGTGCCGCGAAACTTTCTCCGGTACCATACACCCACCATATACCTTCCTCAAAACAGCCACCATACCTACCTATTATGGCATTTCCATAGCCATTCCGAGATATATTGCCATGCAACTTTCCACCGTTCCGTTCATATGACACGCATTACTTTTGTCATATTGCTCTTTGCATGATTATGTAGTTGACATCGTATTTGTGGCAAGGCCACCTTCATAATTTTCATATATGTCGCTCTTGATTCATTGCATATCCCGGTACACCACCGGAGGCATTCATATAGAGTCATATATTGTTCTAGCTTTGAGTTGTAATTCTTGAGTTGTAAATCCATAAAGGTGTGATGATCTTCATTATTTTCATACAAGTCGGGTTGAGACTTCGGACTTTACAAAAAAAAAGGAGAAAGGCCAAAAAAAGAAAGTCCAAAGAAAAAAAGAGAAAAAAAAGAAAAAAGAAAAAAAATAAAATGAGAGGAAAAGAGAGAAGGGACAATGCTACTATCTATTTTTCCACACTTGTGCTTCAAAGTAGCACCATGATCTTCATGATAGAGAGTCTCCTATGTTGTCACTTTCATTTACTAGTGGGAATATTTCATTATAGAACTTGGCTTGTATATTCCAATGATGGGCTTCTTCAAAATGCCCTAGGTCTTCGTGAGCAAGCAAGTTGGATGCACACCCACTTAGTTTCTTTTGTTGAGCTTTCATATATTTATAGCTCTAGTGCATCCGTTGCATGGCAATCGCTACTCACTCACATTGATATCTATTAATGGGCATCTCCATAGCCCGTTGATATGCCTAGTTGATGTGAGACTATCTTCTCCTTTTTGTCTTCTCCACGACCACCATTCTATTCCACATATCGTTCTATGTCCATGGGTCACGCTCATGTATTGCGTGAAAGTTGAAAAAGTTTGAGATTGTTAAACTATGAAACAATTTCTTGGCTTGTCATCGGGGTTGTGCATGATTAAATACTTTGTGTGCTGAAGATAGAGCAACAGCCAAACTATATGATTTTGTAGGGATAACTTTCTTTGGCCATGTTATTTTGAGAAGACATGATTACTTTGATTAGTATGCTTGAAGTATCACTATTTCTTATGTCAATATGAACTTTTATTTTGAATCATTTGGATCTGAACATTCATGCCCCAATAAAGAAAATTACATTGAGAATTATGCTAGGTAGCATTCCACATCAAAAATTCTGTTTTTATCATTTACCTACTCGAGGACGAGTTGGAATTAAGCTTGGGGATGCTTGATACGTCTCCAACGTATCTATAATTTTTGATTGTTCAATGCTATTATATTACCCCTTTTGGATGTTTATGGGCTTTATTTTACACATTTATATCATTTTTTGGGACTAACCTACTAACTAGAGGCTCAGCCCGTATTGCTGTTTTTTTGCATATTTCAGTATTTCGAAGAAAAGGAATACCAAATGGAGTCCAAACGGAATGAAACCTTTGGGAGCGTGATTTTTGGAACGAACGTGATCCATAGGACTTGGAGTACAAGTCAAGAAGCAGCCGAGGCGGCCATGAGAGGGTAGGGCGCGCCCACCCCTACAGGGCGCGCCCCTTGTCTCATGCGCCTCTCGGGCGACCACCGACGTACTTTTTCCTCCTATATAAGCCTACGTACCCCGAAAACATCCAGGGAGCCAACCAAACACAATTTCCACCACCGTAACCTTCTGTATCCGCGAGATCCCATCTTGGAGCCTTCGCCGGCGCTCTGCCGGAGGGAGAATCAACCATGGAGGGCTTCTACATCAACACCATAGCCCCTCCGATGAGTTGTGAGTAGTTTACCACAGACCTTCGGGTCCATAGTTATTAGCTAGATGGCTTCTTCTCTCTTTTTGGATCTCAATACAATTCTCTCCCCCTCTCTTGTGGAGATCTATTCGATGTAAACTCTTTTAGCAGTGTGTTTGTCGAGATCCGATGAATTGTGGGTTTATGATCAAGTTTATCTATGTATAATATTGGAATCTCCTCTGAATTCTTTTATGTATGATTGAGTTATCTTTGCAAGTCTCATCGAATTATCAGTTTGGTTTGGCCTACTAGATTGATCTTTCTTGCCATGGGAGAAGTGTTTAGCTTTGGATTCAATATTGCGGTGTCCTTACCCAGTGATAGAAAGGGTTGCAAGGCACGTATTGTATTATTGCCATCGAGGATAAAAAGATGGGGTTTATATCATATTGCATGAGTTTATCCCTCTACATCATGTCATCTTGCTTAAGGCGTTACTCTATTCTTACGAACTTAATACTCTAGATGCAGGCATGAGTCGGTCGATGTGTGGAGTAATAGTAGTAGATGCAGGCATGAGTCGGTCTACTTGTCACGGACGTGATGTCTTTATACATGATCATGCCTAGATAATCTCATAATTATTCGCTTTTCTATCAATTGCTCGACAGTAATTTGTTCACCCACCGTCATACTTATGCTATCTTGAGAGAAGCCACTAGTGAAACCTATGGCCCCCGGGTCTATCTTTTATCATATAAGTTTCTGAAAGCACAAGTGCTCCCTAGGTGGTTTTGGTAATTAATGTCAACATATCTCTTGTTGGACTAACACTTTTATCTATTATGTTTTAGATAAGTTCAACAATGGAGTGGCATGGACTAAAGGATGTGGGCACCCCTTCAAGATGCTAAGGACAAAGGATTGGCTCAAGCTTCAAGCTCAACACTATTCATTTTACATTTTAGTGATCCAAGATCACATTGAGTCTATAGGAAAAGCCAATACTATCAAGGAGGGATGAGGTGTTGCTTAATGAGCCTCTTGCTTCATGTGCTTCGTGATATGCTCCAAAAACCTCAGCTACTTTCCCACTTCCACAAATGACCTAAACCTAAAGCAAAAATCGGTCACACCGATTCTTCCTATCCGGCGCCACCGATTCCAAAAGTCATAGCCACTGCCACAAACCCTAAGCAAATCGGTCTTACTGATAGGGATCTCGGTCTCACCGAGATGGGATTGTAATCTCTCTGTGTATGTCCATTATCAAAATCGGTCTCACCGAGTTTGAGCAATCGGTACTACCGAGATTACAATGCAAACTCTCTGGTTAACTCATTACCAAAATCGGTCTAACCGAGTTTGTGTAATCGGTCAAACCGAGTTTGCCTGACCAACTCTCTGGAAAGCTTATTACCAAAATCGGTCTCACCGAGTTTGTGTAATCGGTCCTACCAAGATTACGTTATGCCCTAACCCTAACTATATCGGTCTCACCGAGCTGCATTTTGGTCCCACCAAAAAACCTAATGGTCACATTATTTGCTAAACCAGTCTGACCGAGTTTAACGATTTGGTCCCACCGAGTTTGGTAGATTGTGTGTAACGGTTAGATTTTGTGTGGAGGCTATATATACCCCTCCACCTCCTCTTCATTCGTGGAGAGAGCCATCAGACTGAACCTACACTTCCAGCATACATTTTCTAAGAGAGAACTACCTACTCATCTGTTGAGGCCAAGATATTCCATTCCTACCATATGAATCTTGATCTCTAGCCTTCCCCAAGTTGCTTTCCACTCAAATCTTCTTTCCACCAGATCCAAAACCTATGAGAGAGAGTTGAGTGTTGGGGAGACTATCATTTGAAGCACAAGAGCAAGGAGTTCATCATCAACGCACCATTTGTTACTTCTTGGAGAGTGGTGTCTCCTAGATTGGCTAGGTGTCACTTGGGTGCCTCCGACAAGATTGTGGAGTTGAACCAAGGAGTTTGTAAGGGCAAGGAGATCGCCTACTTCGTGAAGATCTACGGCTAGTGAGGCAAGTCCTTCGTGGAAGACGGCCATGGTGGGATAGACAAGGTTGCTTCCTCGTGGACCCTTCGTGGGTGGAGCCCTCCGTTGACTCACGCAACCGTTACCCTTCGTGGGTTGAAGTCTCCATCAACGTGGATGTACGATAGCACCACCTATCGGAACCACGCCAAAAACATCCGTGTCTCCAATTGCGTTTGAATCCTCCAAACCCTTCCCTTTACTTTCTTGCAAGTTGCATGCTTTACTTTCCGCTGCTCATATACTCTTTGCATGCTTGCTTGATATGTATTGTGATTGTTAAACTTGTGCCTAATCTCCACTTAAACTTAAAGAAACTTAAAAACTGCAACTTTGGTACTTAGTGTCTAATCACCCCCTGTAACGCCCCGGATCCGATGCGCCAGGTGTCCGCCAGTTATTCGCCGTCATTGCCATGTCATTTGCTTGCGTGTTGCACTTTGCCATGTCAGCATATGCATTTGATACCATGTCGTCATGTGCATCGCATTGGCATACGTGTTCGTCTCATGCATCCGAGCATTTCCCCGTTGTCTGTTTTGCAATCCGGCACTCCTATGTTCCCCGGCGCCCCCTTTTGCCTCTCTTTTGTGTGCGGGTGTTAAACTTTCTCGGAATGGACCGAGGCTTGCCAAGTGGCCTTGGTATAGCACCGGTAGACCGCCTGTCAAGTTTCGTTCCATTTGGAGGTCGTTTGATACTCCAACGGTTAACTGGGTAACCGCAAAGCCCTGTTTTGTTGCAGCCCAACACCCCTTCCAAAGTGGCCCAAAACCCATCCAACTCCCCTCCATGCTCTCGGTCGTTCGATCACGATCGCGTGGCCGAAAACCGCTCCTCATTTGGACTCTCCTAGCTCCCTCTACCTATAAATAGGCCCTCCCCCTCCGAAATTCGCGGCCTAACCCTAGTCTTCTTCCTCCCGCCGCCGCCGGACACGTCCACCCCGTCCGGACATGTCCGCCGCCGCCGCGCCCGGCGAATCCCGTCCTGCCACGTGGCCTCCCGCCGCCGTCCGCGTCGCCGGCCCGCGGGGCCCCAGACGGGACCGCGCGGCCCGCCCGCCGGCGCCTCGCGCCCGGGGTCGCCCGCGCCCGCGCCCCCGCGCGCTCCCAGCCGCCGGCCGCCGCGCCCGCCGCCAGCAAGCGTCATCGCCGCCGTGCCCGGCCCGCGCCCCGCCTTCGCCCGCGCCTCCCCGGCCCTCCGCCGCCTCGGCCGGAGCCGACGCCGCCCGGCGCGCCCCGCCGCCCGTGCGCCGGCCTGGGCCGCTGCCCCGGCGCGCCGCCGAGCCGCCCCCGCGCCGGCCATCGCCTCCCGCCTCCTCCCTCGCCTCCGCCTCCTCTGGCCTCCTCCGCCGCAGCCGGCCTCCGCCCTGGCCGGATCCGGGCAAGGGGGCGCTGGATCCGCCTCCCCCGGCGCCTCGCTCTTTAACTCCGGCCGCCGCAGCCCGCAACCCCGACGAACTCCGGCGAGATTCGCGGCCGGTTGACTTTCCCCAAGGTCAAAAATTCCACCAAGTCCCCGGATCTGCTACATAATCATGCCATGTTCGATCTGCTGTATCTCTGCATCCGTAGCTCCGTTTCGTGCGAGTAATATGTCGTATTTTTCGCCTCGACGAGTACTTCATTTCATTCCATTGCATCATTTTCATTTGAGGTCATCTTGATGCCCGAAATGCTGTGGGAAGAGTGCATGTTGATGTTAATCTGCTGAAACTGTTATAACTTGCTCATTTGTCATTTTTGCCATGATTGTTGTGTGCATCCTATGAGGTTGATATCTACATGTGTTTTGATCTATGCCATGCCATCTTTCTAGGGGTGTATGCCATGTATTTTTGTGATCAATGATGTGACTAGCACAAGCATGCAAACTAGGCTTCGTGATATTGCTGATTTAGTCCCTGTTCTGCTGTTATTTTGATGCCATGTAAACTTGATGCTACAGAGAGATCCATGCATATTTTGAGATACTTCAGTAAGGGTGTTTTGAACATATGGTTATTTTCTATCCATTAATGCCCTTGTTTGCAATTATGGAGTAGTCTAGCATGTCATGTTCGTGCTCTACTTTTGCTTCAAAATGTTTCCTGGCAGATTGTTTCCATGTTATTCAATTTGGCCAAGGTTGCTATATTTGATCCTTGCATGCTATGGACTTGTTCTTGCCTTGGTTGGTTACACAAACATGTATTCTTGATGATGATATGCTTATCTTGTCATGCAATGACTTGTGGTGAGTGAATCGAGCATGTTAAGTAGTGTACTTGCTGTTGCTGTTTTGCTAGGCTGATTCTGTTATATTTTGTTGCTATGTTAACATGCTTCTACTAATCATTCTATGCATAACCTGGAGATGTTCTATAAACATGTTTTGATATACATGTCATGCTCTATCCATTCATGCCTTTGGTTGGAATTATAGCCTGCTGTATCATGTTGTAATCTTGCTCTAAAGTTGCTTGAAAATGTTGTTGTCAGCCTGTTTACATTAAGTTCAATGTTTCCATGATTGTTTCCTAGTGATCCATGCACCCTATGAACTTGCTCTTGCCATGCTTAGCTTCACAAACATGCCTTATTACTGTTTGCTGCCTTGCCATGCCATGTATTGCTCTATAGTGAGTGGTTCAAGCTCACCAACATGCCTACTTATTGTTGTTCCTACCATGTTTGAATTTGTAATATAACTTGCCATGTTTACATGAGTGCCATCATATTTTCTATGCCTTTTTGGCTCTTGGTCAGTAAGGGACTTTTGATCTATGATTTTAGTAGATTCATGCCATGCCTTTGTTTGCCATGATATGTTCCTGTAACATGTTGTTTGCTTGCTCTAAACATTGCAACCTGATGTTATTTCTGCTAAAGTCTGTAACTGTTATTATTTGCAATCTTACCATGTCCTTTTGAGCATGTTCTAGTTGTTTCTGGAGATACCTCAGTGTTCATGTTTTGTTGTGCTTTACCTGTACTTCTTGCCCATGCCTTTTGTTATTATGTTGGGGTGCTGTAGCATGTTGTTTTGATGCTTGCAATATGCCTAGTTGCTGTTATGGACAGATTGTTGCTATGACTTGTATAGTGTGTGTGTGTGTTGAACCGTTGCTCCGTTTTGAGTGTGCTCTATATGAAACTTGCTTGATTTTGCATGTAGTTTCATATTATCATGTTGCATCCTTGTTTTGAGGTGTTTGCTTGATGTTTGGGTGCATTTTGCATCAATGCCATGTTGAACTTGTTTTGCTCATATCTTTTAGACCGTAGCTCCAAATCTAATGAACTTTATATGTAACTTGACTAGAATTTCGTGTAGATCATCTTGGTGCATCTTAACTTGCTGTTTAACTACTTGAACTTAAGGTTTATTCAGTTCTCGACCAATTTCGAAATATGCATATGAGGACTTACCGGAATTGTTATATGTTGTTCCCGGCCTCATTTAAACTTGCCTTGATGTGTTGTTCTTGTTTGCATCATCTCTTGCCATGAGTAGCTTCATGTAGCTTGGTCATGCATTATGCTTGTTGTGCATAAACCTTGTTCATGTGTGGTGTGTTTACCTATGTTGTGTGCTTCTTCTTGTTAGTTCCTGTTTCGTTGCGATCGTGAGGATTCGTTCGTCTACGGTTGGTTCGGCTTCATCCATTCGTCTTCTTCATGGAGTCGTTCTTCTTCCTAGCGGGATTTCAGGCAAGATGACCACTACCCTGGATCTCACTACTATCATTGCTATGCTAGTTGCTTCGTTCTATCGCTATGTTGCGCTACCTATTACCTGTTTATCAAGCCATCCCAAATTGCCATGAACCTCTAACCTTTGACACCATTCCTAGCAAACCGTTGTTTGGCTATGTTACCACTTTTGCTCAGCCCCTCTTATAGCGTTGCTAGTTGCAGGTGAAGTTGAAGATTTCTCCATGGTGGACAGGGTTTATGTTGGGATATCACAATATCTCTTATATTATTAATGCATCTATATATTTGGTAAAGGGTGGAAGGCTCGGCCTTATGCCTGGTGTTTTGTTCCACTCTTGCCACCCTAGTTTCCGTCATACCAGTATTATGTTCCCGGATTTTGCGTTCCTTACGCGGTCGGGTGATTTATGGGACCCCCCTGACAGTTCGCTTTGAATAAAACTCCTCCAGCAAGGCCCAACCTTGGTTTTACCATTTGCCTCACCACCACCTACTTTTCCCTTGGGAGTCGCTCTCTCGAGGGTCATCTTTATTCAGCCCCCCGGGCCAATGCTTGTCTAAGTGTTGGTCCAAACTAGAGCCACTTGCAGCGCCACCTCTGGGAAACTTGAGGGCTGGTTCTAGTTGTACGTACTGCTCATCCGGTCGTGGCCTAAGACAAGATACGTGCGGCTACTATCAGGATGTCGGCACGCCGGGAGGTCTTGCTGGTCTTGTTTTACCATTGTCGAAATGTCTTGTAAACCGGGATTCCGAGACTGATCGGGTCTTCCTGGGAGAAGGTCTATTCCTTCGTTGATCGCGAGAGCTTGTCATGGGCTAAGTTGGGACACCCCTGCAGGGTATAAACTTTCGAGAGCCGTGCCCGCGGTTATGTGGCAGATGGGAATTTGTTAATGTCCGGTTGTAGATAACTTGACATCAGATCCGAATTAAAACGCATCAACCGTGTGTGTAGCCGTGATGGTCTCTTCTCGGCGGAGTCCGGGAAGTGAAAACAGTTTCTGGGTTATGATTGACGTAAGTAGGTGTTCAGGATCTCCTCTTGATCATTTCTAGTTTCACGGCCGTTCCTTTGTTTCTCTTCTCGCTCCCATTTGCGTATGTTAGCCACCATATCATGCTTAGTCGCTGCTACAACCTCACCACTTTACCCCTTCCTTTCCCATTAAGCTTTGCTAGTCTTGATACCCATGGTAATGGGATTGCTGAGTCCTCGTGGCTCACAGATTACTACACCAACAGTTGCAGGTACAGGTTATGCGATGATCATGACGCGAGAGCGATGTTGCTTGTTTTGGAGTTTCTTCTTCTGCTTCTTCGATCAGGGGATAGGTTCCAGGTCGGTAGCCTGGGCTAGCAGGGTGGATATTGTTTGAGTTTCTGTTTATGATTCATCCGTAGTCGGGTGTTGTATTGTTGTATTCTTGTGACATTGTATGTATTGGATGTATCCCCATCTATTATGTAATGCTGATGTAATGATATCCACCTTGCAAAAGCGTTCCAATATGCGGGTCTATCCTTGGTGGGACCTTCGAGTTCCTTTTGGATAGGGTCGCATATTGGGCGTGACAAGTTGGTAATCAGAGCCTCGACCGACCCTAGGATCCCCCCTTGATTGATCGTGTGGTTTGGCCGTTGTTGAGTCTAGAAGAAAACTATTTTCGGAGTCTAGTTATATCGGAGAGTAGGAATTCTTTTTACTCCTCAGCCTCTTCGTCGCTCTGGTGAGGAATCTTGACGTAGGTGTTTTGAACTACTCCTCTTCCCCTTCAAATTTTCTTTAGGATCACGCAGTTGGTTTTCCGGTAGTTGTTCCTCACCTCTTTTCATCCGGTGCATTTCTCATCTAGGTGACTCGAGCCTCTTCACCTTTGCCAAGTTCAATCCTCAGTTGTTTTATTTTCCCACCCGCCCACCCTTCTTCCTCTCGGAACCGGAGTTTGTAATCGAGTATCCTTCCTACTCGTGCGAAGTCTTTGCTTTCTTTCCTCAATGTTTTCAACCGGTGTTTTCTCTTCAAGATATTCATCGATTCCCCTTCCAGTTGCCTGTGTTTTTCCCGCCCTCACACCCTTTTCTTTCCGGAGTCTGAGCATCAATTTTCTTTCGTACGGAGTCTCTCCAGTCTTCCCTTAATTATCTCAACCGGTGAATTCTTGTCTCGTTCGTCATTCTTCATCTCTTTTTCTTTTCCGGTGGATTCAATTCAAGTATTCGGTGTTGATCATATTCTTTTCCTCGGTTCAAGTGTTTTCCTTGCTCGTTCCCCTCTCTCCAGTTTATCCTTCCGGAGTGCTCATGACATCTAAAGAGATTCGTCTGTGTTCGAATTAATTCGAGGTGGTCACCTCATTCAAATATTTCAATTGCTCCGGTGCATCATCTATCTGTTCAACATCCTTTCCAACGGTGTTATCTCTTCAGTGGGCCCATAACCCACAGGTCTTTTCCCAGGATCTTACCTGACTCTTCTAATTCCCCGGAGTTATTCTCACATTCTTTTCAAGTGTGACGTAAGTATGAATTTCATCAGTCACATGCTTTTCCAAGATCGATTTCAATTCATTTTCATTGTTGGCCCAACCTTTTCGTTTTTCATTTTACCGGAGTACCTCAGTAATTTTGGTGGTGTTTCTCGTCATCGTTTGAAGACCAAAGAAGAATTTTTCCTCTAAATCTTGTCCGTTCTCCCGAAGATTCATGTCGCTAGCTTGATGCTATCCACTCAAATTGTTTCAAGTCATGCAAATTCTTTTCATCCATCCGGAGCATTTCAGGAGTTGCTTTCTCTCTCGATCATCCGGAGGCCATCTTTTCGGAAGATTTCTTCGTTCTAAGTTTTCAGATTTGTTCTCCAATTATTCTATATCTGTGCCCCTTCGTTCGTCTCAATATTCTCCCGGTGCTTCGTTCAAGTGTTCTTTAATCAGCTCATGATCTCTTTGTTCGTTTGCATCTAAATTCCCTCTAGCATATTGGTTCTTCTAATTCTTCCCGGTGATTCAGTCTCTTTCACCAGTCATTTTCGAATTCTTACGGTGGTTCGTTCAAGATTCTTTTCCTTGTTTATCATATTAATCCATTCGTTCTTTTCTATCCTATCCGGTGATTCATGAAGACCTTCTCAAGTTTGCGATATGTCACATCTCAATCCTTTTCAAGAAGAATAAGTAGTATGCAAGAATCCATTGCTTGTCATCAATTTAATTTGATGAAGGATAAGCATACAATAAATCTTATTCTTATTTCCTCGTAGTGAGTAATCCAATCCTTCGGAGTTTGTTCTTGATGAATAAATTCTAGTTCCAAGTGTTTTCATCTTTTCTTTTCCGGAGTTCAAATTTCCTCGGCCATCTCGTCGGTACATCCATCGGAATCATCTCAAGGCTCATCTTATTCTTTCATCCTTCATTCTATCTCATCATCCTTTGCCACCGGAGTTCTTCATGATTTAATTCATTCTGCAAAGAGTTTGTCAAGTATCTTTCCGTCCTCTCAAATTCATGTTCTAATCATTCCATTTTTAGCCGGAGTGCTACCTAAATCCTTTCGGTCTTATTCGTTTCTTTTCTCATTCTAACCACTCCGGTTAGAACGAGTGATTTCATAGTCTATCTTATTCCATGAGTTTTCGATTCTCGTCATTCTCATCGTTCCTCTCTTCTTCTTGAGTGCTCTCAATTCTTTTCTTCTTCTCTTGAGTTCTTGTTTCACCTCATCCCTTTTCCCTTCCGTCTCGGTCCTAAGATCTCGGGACGAGATCTCTTGTTAGTGGAGGAGTGTTGTAACGCCCCGGATCCGATGCGCCAGGTGTCCGCCAGTTATTCGCCGTCATTGCCATGTCATTTGCTTGCGTGTTGCACTTTGCCATGTCATCATATGCATTTGATATCATGTCGTCATGTGCATCGCATTGGCATACGTGTTCGTCTCATGCATCCGAGCATTTTCCCCGTTGTCCGTTTTGCAATCCGGCACTCCTATGTTCCCCAGCGCCCCCTTTTGCCTCTCTTTTGTGTGCGGGTGTTAAACTTTATCGGAATGGACCGAGGCTTGCCAAGTGGCCTTGTTATAGCACCGGTAGACCGCCTGTCAAGTTTCGTGCCATTTGGAGGTCATTTGATACTCCAACGGTTAACTGGATAACCGCAAAGCCCTGTTTTGTTGCAGCCCAACACCCCTTCCAAAGTGGCCCAAAACCCATCCAACTCCCCTCCATGCTCTCGGTCGTTCGATCACGATCGCGTGGCCGAAAACTGCTCCTCATTTGGACTCTCCTAGCTCCCTCTACCTATAAATAGGCCCTCCCCCTCCGAAATTCACGGTCTAACCCTAGTCTTCTTCCTCCCGCCGTCGCCGGACACGTCCACCCCATCCGGACATGTCCGCCGCCGCCGCGCCCGGCGAATCCCATCCTGCCACGTGGCCTCCCGCCGCCGGCCGCGCCGCCGGCCCGCGGGGCCCGAGTCGGGCCCGCGCGGCCCGCCTGCCGCCGCCTCGCGCCCGGGGTCCCCCGCGCCCGCGCCCCCGCGCGCTCCTCGCCGCCGGCCGCCGCGCCCGCCGCCGGCAAGCGTCATCGCCGCCGCGCCCGTCCTGCGCCCCGCCTTCGCCCGCACCTCCCCGGCCCTCCGCCGCCTCGGCCGGAGCCGCCGCCGCCCGGCGCGCCCCGCCGCCCGTGCGCCGGCCTGGGCCGCTGCCCCGGCGCGCCGCCGAGTCGCCCCCGCGCCGGCCACCGCCTCCCGCCTCCGCCCTCGCCTCCGCCTCCTCCGGCCTCCTCCGCCGCAGCCGGCCTCCGCCCCAGCCGGATCCGGGCAAGGGGGCGCTGGATCCGCCTCCCCCGGCGCCTCGCTCTTCAACTCCGGCCGCCGCAGCCCGCAACCCCGACGAACTCCGGCGAGATTCGCGGTCGGTTGACTTTTCACCGAGGTCAAAAATTCCACCAAGTCCCCGGATCTGCTACACAATCATGCCATGTTCGCTCTGCTGTATCTCTGCATCCGTATCTCCGCTTCGTGCGAGTAATATGTCAAATTGTTCGTCTCGACGAGTACTTCATTTCATTTTATTGCATCATTTTCATTTGAGGTCATCTTGATGCCCGAAATGCTGTTGGAAGAGTGCATGTTGATGTTAATCTGCTGAAACTGTTATAACTTGCTCATTTGTCATTTTTGCCATGATTGTTGTGTGCATCCTATGAGGTTGATGTCTACATGTGTTTTGATCTATGCCATGCCATCTTTCCAGGGGTGTATGCCATGTATTTTTGTGATCAATGAGGAGACTAGCACAAGCATGCAAACTAGGCTTCGTGATATTGCTGATTTAGTCCCTGTTCTGCTGTTATTTTGATGCCATGTAAACTTGATGCTACAGAGAGATCCATGCATATTTTGAGATACTTAAGTAAGGGTGTTTTGAACATATGGTTATTGTCTATCCATTAATGCCCTTGTTTGCAATTATGGAGTAGTCTAGCATGTCATTTTCGTGATCTACTTTTGCTTCAAAATGTTTCCTGGCAGATTGTTTGCATGTTATTCAATTTGGCCAAGGTTGCTATATTTGATCCTTGCATGCTATGGACTTGTTCTTGCCTTGGTTGGTTAAACAAACATGTATTCTTGATGATGATATGCTTATCTTGTCATGCAATGACTTGTGGAGAGTGAATCGAGCATGTTAAGTAGTGTACTTGCTGTTGCTGTTTTGCTAGGCTGATTCTGTTATATTTTGTTGCTATGTTAACATGCTTTTACTAATCATTCTATGCATAACCTGGAGATGTTCTATAAACATGTTTTGATCTACATGTCATGCTCTATCCGCCTTTGGTTGGAATTATAGCATGCTGTATCATGTTGTAATCTTGCTCTAAAGTTGCTTGAAAATGTTGCTGTCAGCCTGTTTACATTAAGTTCAATGTTTCCATGATTGTTTCCTAGTGATCCATGCACCCTATGAACTTGCTCTTGCCATTCTTAGCTTCACAAACATGCCTTCTTATTGTTGGTTGCCTTGCCATGCCATGTATTGCTCTGTAGTGAGTGGTTCAAGGTCACCAACATGCCTACTTATTGTTGTTCCTACCATGTTTGAATTTGTAATATAACTTGCCATGTTTACATGAGTGCCATCATATTTTCTATGCCTTTTTGGCTCATGGTCAGTAAGGAACTTTTGATCTATGCTTTTAGTAGATTCATGCCATGCCTTTGTTTGCCATGATATGTTCCTGTAACATGTTGTTTGCTTGCTCTAAACATTGCAACCTGATGTTATTTCTGCTAAAGTCTGTAACTGTTATTATTTGCAATCTTACCATGTCCTTTTGAGCATGTTCTAGTTGTTTCTGGAGATAGCTCAGTGTTCATGTTTTGTTGTGCTTTACCTGTACTTCATGCCCATGCCTTTTGTTATTATGTTGGGGTGCTGTAGCATGTTGTTTTGATGCTTGCAATATGCCTAGTTGCTGTTATGGACAGATTGTTGCTATGACTTGTATAGTGTGTGTGTGTGTTGAACCGTTGCTCCGTTTTGAGTGTGCTCTATATGAAACTTGCTTGATTTTGCATGTAGTTTCATATTATCATGTTGCATCCTTGTTTTGAGGTGTTTGCTTGATGTTCGGGTGCATTTTGCATCAATGCCATGTTGAACTTGTTTTGCTCATATCTTTTAGACCATAGCTCCAAATCTAATGAACTTTATATGTAACTTGACTAGAATTTCGTGTAGATCATCTTGGTGCATCTTAACTTGCTGTTTAACTACTTGAACTTAAGGTTTATTCAGTTCTGGACCAATTTCGAAATATGCATATGAGGACTTACCGGAATTGTTATATGTTGTTCCCGGCCTCATTTAAACTTGCCTTGATGTGTTGTTCTTGTTTGCATCATCTCTTGCCATGAGTAGCTTCATGTAGCTTGGTCATGCATCATGCTTGTTGTGCATCATGACTTGTTCATGTGTGGTGTGTTTACCTATGTTGTGTGCTTATTCTTGTTAGTTCCTGTTTCGTTGCGATCGTGAGGATTCGTTCGTCTATGGTTGGTTCGCCTTCATCCGTTCGTCTTCTTCATGGACTCGTTCTTCTTCCTAGCGGGATTTCAGGCAACATGACCGCTACCCTGGATCTCACTACTATCATTGCTATGCTAGTTGCTTCGTTCTATCGCTATGCTGCGCTACCTATTACCTGTTTATCAAGCCATCCCAAATTGCCATGGACCTCTAACCTTTGACACCATTCCTAGCAAACCGTTGTTTGGATATGTTACCGCTTTTGCTCAGCCCCTCTTATAGCGTTGCTAGTTGCAGGTGAAGTTGAAGATTTCTCCATGGTGGACAGGGTTTATGTTGGGATATCACAATATCTCTTATATTATTAATGCATCTATATATTTGGTAAAGGGTGGAAGGCTCGGCCTTATGCCTGGTGTTTTGTTCCACTCTTGCCACCCTAGTTTCCGTCATACCGGTATTATGTTCCCGGATTTTGCGTTCCTTACGCGGTCGGGTGATTTATGGGACCCCCCTGACAGTTCGCTTTGAATAAAACTCCTCCAGCAAGGCCCAACCTTGGCTTTACCATTTGCCTCACCACCACCTACTTTTCCCTTGGGAGTCGCTCTCTCGAGGGTCATCTTTATTCAGCCCCCCGGGCCAATGCTTGTCTAAGTGTTGGTCCAAACTAGAGCCACTTGCAGCGCCACCTCGGGGAAACTTGAGGGCTGGTTCTAGTTGTACGTACTGCTCATCCGGTCGTGGCCTAAGACGAGATACGCGCGGCTACTATCAGGATGTCGGCACGCCGGGAGGTCTTGCTGGTCTTGTTTTACCATTGTTGAAATATCTTGTAAACCGGGATTCCGAGACTGATCGGGTCTTCCTGGGAGAAGGTCTATTCCTTCGTTGATCGCGAGAGCTTGTCATGGGCTAAGTTGGGACACCCCTGCAGGGTATAAACTTTCGAGACCCGTGCCCGCGGTTATGTGGCAGATGGGAATTTGTTAATGTCCGCTTGTAGATAACTTGACATCAGATCCGAATTAAAACGCATCAACTGTGTGTGTAGCCGTGATGGTCTCTTCTCAGCGGAGTCCGGGAAGTGAACACAGTTTCTGGGCTATGATTGACGTAAGTAGGTGTTCAGGATCTCCTCTTGATCATTTCTAGTTTCACGGCCGTTCCTTTGTTTCTCTTCTCGCTCTCATTTGCGTATGTTAGCCACCATATCATGCTTAGTCGCTGCTGCAACCTCACCACTTTACCCCTTCCTTTCCCATTAAGCTTTGCTAGTCTTGATACCCATGGTAATGGGATTGCTGAGTCCTCG
Organism: Triticum aestivum; assembly: GCF_018294505.1. Classification (NCBI taxonomy): domain Eukaryota; kingdom Viridiplantae; phylum Streptophyta; class Magnoliopsida; order Poales; family Poaceae; genus Triticum; species Triticum aestivum. The sequence goes on from NC_057801.1 coordinate 243,880,593, forward strand.
TGGCTCACAGATTACTACACCAACAGTTGCAGGTACAGGTTATGCGATGATCATGACGCGAGAGCGATGTTGCTTGTTTTGGAGTTTCTTCTTCTGCTTCTTCGATCAGGGGATAGGTTCCAGGTCGGCAGCCTGGGCTAGCAGGGTGGATATTGTTTGAGTTTCTGTTTATGATTCATCCATAGTCGGGTGTTGTATTGTTGTATTCTTGTGACATTGTATGTATTGGATGTATCCCCATCTATTATGTAATGTTGATGTAATGATATCCACCTTGCAAAAGCGTTCCAATATGCAGGTCTATCCTTGGTGGGACCTTCGAGTTCCTTTTGGATAGGGTCGCATATTGGGCGTGACACCCCACCTCTAGACACCTCTTCTCAAGGTCCTACAGTTTCCAATCTACTTTTATTTGCATCTTTACTTTTTGCATCTATATTATAAAATACCAAAAATATATTTATCCTATCATACTATCTCTATTAGATCTCACTTTAGCAAGTGGTCATGAAGGGATTGACAACCCCTTTATTGCGTTGGTTGCGAGTTCTTTGTTTGTTTGTGTAGGTGTGTGGGACTTTTGAGGAGCCTCCTACTGGGTTGATACCTTGGTTCTCAAAAACTGAGGGAAATACTTACGCTAGTATTACTGCATCACCCTTTCCTCTTCAAGGAAAACCAACGCAAGCTCAAGACGTAGCAGGTCGCCAACCGGGCGGTAGCGAAGGAGCTCTCACACCATGAGAAGAGCGGCCTGTGCATCCGCCTGGCCGCGACGCGCATGGGATAACGAAGTTGCTGGGGTCAGTGACAGAGTAGCGGTGCGCCCGTCGCTCTGCTCATGGCCGGTAGGTGATGTCTACTATGCAACCTTCTTCTTGTTGACGTTTTTGGGCCTCCAAGTGCAGAGGTTTGTAGGATAGTAGCAATCCATGGGAGGCATAGGATGAAGATGGTCTCTCTCAAACAACCCTGCAACCAAATAACAAAGAGTCTCTTGTGTCCCCAACACACCCAATACAATGGTAAATTGTATAGGTGCACTAGTTCGCTGAAGAGATGGTGATACAAGTGCAATATGGATGGTAGATATAGGTTTTTGTAATCTGAAAATATAAAAACAGCATGATAACTAATGATAAAAGTGAGCACAAACGGTATTGCAATGCGTTGAAACAAAGGCCTAAGGTTCATACTTTCACTAGTGCAAGTTCTCTCAACAATAATAACATAACTAGATCATATAACTATCCCTCAACATGCAACAAAGAGTCACTCCAAAGTCACTAATAGCGGTGAACAAACGAAGAGATTATTGTAGGGTACGAAACCACCTCAAAGTTATCCTTTCTGATCGATCTATTCAAGAATCCGTAGTAAAATAACATGAAGCTATTCTTTCCGTTCGATCTATCATAGAGTTCGTACTAAAATAACACCTTAAGACACAAATCAACCAAAACCCTAATGTCACCTAGATACTCCAATGTCACCTCAAGTATCCGTGGGTATGATTATACGATATGCATCACACAATCTCAGATTCATATATTCAACCAACACGAAGTACTTCAAAGAGTGCCCCAAACTTTCTACCGGAGAGTCAAGACGAAAACGTGTGCCAACCCCTATGCATAAGTTCACAAGGTCACTGAACCCGCAAGTTGATCACCAAAACATACATCAAGTAGATCACATGATATCCCATTGTCACCACAGATAAGCACATGAAAGACATACATCAAGTGTTCTCAAATCCTTAAAGACTCAGTCCGATAAGATAACTTCAAAGGGAAAACACAATCCATTATAAGAGAGTAGAGGGGGAGAAACATCATAAGATCCAACTATAATAGCAAAGCTCGCGATACATCAAAATCGTATCCCCTCAACAATACGAGAGAGAGAGAGAGAGAGAGAGTTCAAACACATAGCTACTGGTACATACCCTCAGCCCTGAGGGTGAACTACTCCCTCCTCATCATGGAGAGCGCCGGGATGATGAAGATGGCCACCGGGGAGGGATCCCCCCCCCCGCCGGCAGGGTGCCGGAACAGTGTCCCGATTGGTTTTTGGTGGCTATAGAGGCTTGCGGCGGCGGAACTCCCGATCTATTGTGCTCCCAGATGTTTTTAGGGTATATGGATATATGTGAAAGAAGTCAGTCAGGGGAGCCATGAGGGGCCCACGAGGGTGGGTGCGCGCCCAGGGGGTAGGGCGTGCCTCCCTGCCTCATGGCTTCCTCGTTGCTTTGCTAATGTCTACTCCAAGTCTCCTGGATTGCTTCCGTTCCAAAAATAACTCTCCCGAAAGTTTCATTCCGTTTGGACTCCGTTTGATATTCCTTTACTGTGAAACACTGAAATAGGCAAAAAAACAACAATTTGGGCTGGGCCTCCGGTTGATAGGTTAGTCCCAAAAATGATGTAAAAGTGTATAGTAAAGCCCATAAACATCCAAAACAGATAATATAATAGCATGGAACAATACATAATTATAGATATGTTGGAGACGTATCAAGTATCCCCAAGCTTAATTCCTGCTCGTCCTCGAGTAGGTAAATGATAAAAACAGAATTTTTGATGTGGAATGCTACCTAGCATATTTCTCAATGTAATTTTCTTTATTGTGGCAAGAATGTTCAGATCCAAATGATTCAAGATAAAAGTTCATATCAACATAAAAATAGTAATACTTCAAGCATACTAACAAGTAATCATGTCTTAATACATGAGCGTGAGCCATCGACATAGCACTATATGTGGAATAGAATGGTGGTTGTGGAGAAGACAAAAAAAGGAGAAGATGGTCTCACATCAACTAGGCGTATCAACGGGTTATGGAGATGCGGTCTCACATCAACTAGGCGTATCAACGGGTTATGCAGATGCCCATTAATAGATATCAATGTGAATGAGTAGGGATTGCCATGCAACGAATGCACTAGAGTTATAAGTGTATGAAAGCTCAACAAAAGAAACTAAGTGGGTGTGCATCCAACTTGCTTGATCATGAATACCTAGGGCAATTTTGAGAAAGCCCATCATTGGAATATACAAGCCAAGTTCTATAATGAAAAACCCCACTAGTATATGAAAGTGACAACATAGGAGACTCTCTATCATGAAGATCATGGTGCTACTTTGAAGCACAAGTGTGATAAAAGGATAGTAACATTGTCCCTTCTCACTTTTTCTCTCATTTTTTTGGGCCTTTCTCTTTTTTTTGGCCTTTCTCTTTTTTATGGCCTTTCTATTTTTTATGGCCTTTCTCCTTTTCTTTTTAATTTTCATCCGGATTCTCATCCCGACTTGTGGGGGAATCATAGTCTCCATCATCCTTTCCTCACTGGGACAATGCTCTAATAATGAAGATCATCACACTTTTATTTACTTACAACTCAAAAATTACAACTTAGAACAAAATATGACTCTATGTGGATGCCTCTGGCGGTGTACCGGCATATGCAATGAATCAAGGGTGACATGTATGAAAGAATTATCAAGGTGGCTTTGCCACAAATACGATGTCAACTACATGATCACGCAAAAGAAATATGACAATGATGGAGTGCGTTATAATACACGGAACGGTGGAGAGTTGCATGGCAATATATCTCGGAATGGCTATGGGAATGCCATAATAGGTAGGTATGGTGGCTGTTTTGAGGAAGGTATATGGTGGGTGTATGGTACCGGTGAAAGTTGCGCGGCACAAGAGAGGCTAGCAATGGTGGAAGGGTGAGAGTGCGTATAATCCATGGAGTCAACATTAGTCATAGAGAACTCATATACTTATTGCAAAAATCTACAAGTTATCAAAACGAAGTACTATGTGCATGCTCCTAGGGGGATAGATTGGTAGGAAAAGACCATCGCTCTTCCCCGACCGCCACTCATAATGAAGACAATCAATAAATAAATCATGCTCCAACTTCATCACATAACGGTTCACCATACGTGCATGCTACGGGAATCACAAACTTCAACACAAGTATTCCTCAAATTCAAAACTGCCCAACTAGCATCACTCTAATATTACCATCCTCATATCTCAAAACTCATCAAGTATCAAATTTCTCATAGTATTCAATCCACTCTATATGATAGTTTTTATAACCAAAGAAAATTACCATGCTACTCTACAAGACTCTCAAAATAATATAAGTGAAGCATGAGAGTTCATCTATTTCTTCAAAATAAAAGCACCACCGTGCTCTAAAAAGATATAAGTGAAGCACTAGAGCAAATGACAAACTACTCTGAAAGGTATAAGTGAAGATCAATGAGTAGTTGAATAATTATGCAACTATGTGAAGACTCTCTAACATTTAAGAATTTGAGATCTTGATATTTTATTCAAACAGAAAGCAAAAAAAAACAAAATGACATTTCAAGGATAGCACACATCATGTGAAGAAGCAAAAACTTAGGTTCAATCGATACTAACCGATAATCATTGAAGAAGAAGGTGGGATGCCTACCGGGGCATCCCCAAGCTTGGATGCTTGAGTCTTCTTGAAGTATTTTCTTGGGGTGCCTTGGGCATCCCCAAGCTTGAGCTTTTGTGTCTCCTTAACTCCTTTTATATCTCGGCTTCCCAACATCTTAAAAACTTCATCCACACAAAACTCAACAAGAACTCGTGAGATAAGATAGTATAAATCAACGCAATAACCTTATCATTCTCTACTGTAAGAAATCACTAAAATTATTTGTCAGGACCCCGACTCAATGCCACATCGATCTAGCAGGTAACACCTCATATCACTTTGCGGCCTCACACACGGTATTCCCACGGGTGTCGCCTTACCTTTGCCCGGGACCGTTTGCGCCTTTTGGCACACGTATATGATAGTGTCGCTAGCATCCATATGATAAGGAGCCCGGGCTGACATTGCTAGTCGTAAACCCAAAGTGGCACAAACTTACAGGGACATGCATCCATGACCCAGCATCAAACGTGTCGGTCATCAGCGAGTGGATCCAGGCTGTAGCACTGGGCTAGCAGGACTCCGGTGAACCGGGCTGTAGCGGGCTAACAGGACTCCGGTATTCATCGCGTGACATTTCCCCGAAGGGACAGACACAGGAGCAAAGAAGGACACATGCCGGCCAGCCTAAGTGTTCCGGAGCAGTAGCAAGCTACCATGGTTCGGTGGAAGCACTAGGAGACATTTCCCGGTAAGCGAGGCTACTAAGGATAAACAACTAGATAGTCAGATCCCACACATACCAAGCATTTCAATAACATACACACAATATGCTCGATATGTGCAAATACAACATGGCATCACAACATGACTCTACAACTCAAGTATTTTATTCAACAGGCTCCGAGGAGCGAGATATTACAAACATGGGTCTCACGACCCAACATTCAGAGCATACAAGTCAAAGCACATGCGGAAGCTTAACATGTCTAAGTACAGACAACTACAAATGAAGAAGGCTGAGAAGCCTGACGAACTACCAGATCCTACCGAGGGCACAAGATCGTAGCTGAGGTAACAAGCTAAACGTCGAAGTCCACGTGGAACTACTGATGAGACTGAAGTCTCTCTGCAAAAACATAAAATAGGCAAACGTGAGTACAAATGTACCCAGCAAGACTTACATCAGAACTAACTACATATGCATCATTATCAACAAAGGGGGTGGTGGGGTTTAACTGCAGCAAGCCAGCTTTTACTCTGTGGCTATGCTGAATTATGACTGCAAGTAACTCTTTTGAGGTGGCGCACACGAATCCACATATTCACCATATCAATACACCACTATGGATCCGCTTCCGTCTCCCTACAAGAGCGCCATCCATAGCACTCACGCTTATCTTGCATATTTTAGAGTATCCACTTTCACTTGTCTATGAACTGTACAGGCAACCCAGAAGTCCTTTACCGCAGAGACGGCTATTCGAATAGATCATATTAACCCTGCAGGGGTGTACTTCTTCACACACGCTCTCGCTACTTATCGCCATGTACACCTCGTGTATCTCGGCAACCTTCAAGCGGAAGCCTAGTGAAGGAGTCGGCCACGACCTGACTAACCACACAATTCTCTCGTCCAGGTGTATCGCCTATTCGGGTTCCATCCGCAAGGAGATCCAGCCGGGGTGTCGCTCATGGCCCCAAACGATGTGTGCAGGGTTCCCAAGTCCACCATCCGGGTGCCACTTGGTACACCGGGCCACTGTGCCTAGTCTGTCCCAAGCCCACCTGTACCGGGTGCCACTTGGTAGACTACTAACACTACCTACAAACACCAGAAACTAGTTGCAACTCCTGGACAGAGATCAGGTTGATTAATAAGTCGAGAGGGGCTGAGTTACCGGAACCCAATGTGTGGTAGTAACTGTTCATGGATCACAAACACAGAACTCGGTTCCTAAGGACGGCTTCAATGAGACAACCCACCATGTACTCCTACATGGCCTCTCACCGCTACCTTTACCAAATCGTGTTCACACACTTAGCTCTCAATAGTAGGACATGGTCACCACATTCCAATTCATCCCTGATGAATTAGACCTGACTCAACTCTAAGAAGTAGCAGGCATGACAAACAAGCATGAATGAGTAGGCATATCAGGGCTCAAACAACTCCTACTCATGCTAGTGGGTTTCATCTATTTACTGTGGCAATGACAGGTCATGCGGAGGAAAGGGGTTCAACTACCGCAGCATGTAATAGTTGAATCGTTGTTGTCCTAATGTAGTAAAAGAGAGCAGGAGCGAGAGAGTGGGATTGTATAGGAATGAACAAGGGGGTTTTGCTTGCCTGGCACTTCTGAAGATACTATATTTCTTCATCGGTGTCATCGAACTCATCGTCGGTACGTCGTCTACTGAGAGGGGACAAACACCGACAACAGAGAAGGAACACAATCAATGCAATGCAACAATATGATGCATGAGTGTGACATGGCAATATGTTGTGGTTTGAGCTAATGCAACTAGCAACCAGATTAAATGAAGTTGGTTTGAATCCAAGATTCAAATTCAAACTCCATATGTGGATATTTAAATGCCATTAATATGATTTGTGCTAAACAGCAGCTATAATTTGTTCTAACATGCATGAAAATGGTACATATGGATAGATTGGATTTTTTTGATCATTTTTCATATATAATTTATTTCATTTGGAGTTACGGTTGAATTTCTATGAATTTTAGAAGTTTTGGATATTTTCTAGAATTTCCTGTATAAGAATAAATCCAGAAAATAATTAACTGCGTCAGCATGATGTCGGGGTGACGTCATCAGGTCAAAGGCACCAACCCAGTTCAAACCTGACGGCTGGGGCCCACATGTCAGTGTAGCAACTAACTAACAGGGTTAGTTAGTGTTACGTTAGCACTAACCTAGGTTACTTAGGGCCTGGGCCCACTGGTAAGTAACTAACCTAACTAACCTAGATAGGATTAGCCCTAACTAACTTAGTTAGCCGGGCGGGGCCCGCATGTCAGTGAGAGAGAGGGGTCAAACCCCTGGACAGTCAGGGTCAAACCTCGCCGGTCAACACGGTGAGCCCGCCGGCGTTTAGCCGCCGGCGACGATAGAGACGGCGAGGCGGCTCGGAAATGCTCTACAGGGCACCATTTGATGCGCGGGTTGCACCTATGGGTTCCTGGGAGTGAGGCGTATCCATTGGTGTCGGTGGTAGGAGCTGCGGTGGTCGGGATCGATGGCGGCGACCAAATCGGCGGCGGCTGGAGTTCGGGTGCTCGCGGTTTTGGTGCTACGGCCTGCGGGAGGACCAGCCGTTTGCACCTACGGGGTCTACGAGAGCTCACGAGCCCAACGGAGGTACGCACGAGACCATTTGGTCACCGGAGCCTTGTCGGCGACGAGTTCGTGCGGTGGCGCGGTTCGGTCTTCAAGGGGGCGACGGCTACAGCAAGAAATCCAGGCGGGGAAGAGGGGGATTCGGTGCGGAAGCTCACAGCGGTCACGCAGAGAAGCTCAGACGGCTCGGGGAGGCGTCGGGGACGGCGTACGGTCCCCGGCGATCTCGGTGCAGAGGCGGCGGGGTCGAGCTCGATGGCGAGGCTCCACTGCTTCCGGAGATGCGTGGCTCGTCGAGGAGGAAGAGGGGGGACGAGGTGGAGCTTCTTGGCGCGTAGGCGAGGCGTGGGGTGGCCGGTGGCAGCGAGCGCGGCGGCGATGGCGTTCGGTGGCTGCGTGCGAGAGAGATAAAGGAGGGGAGAGGAGGAGTGGACCGGCCAGAGGGGGTCGGGGGGGTTGCGTGGCGTCTCCAGCCAGCCCCCAGCGTCGGCGGAAGCAGGAGGTGGCTCGGGCGCGTGGCAGCGCGCGGCGGCCACGCGCCTCTCGTCCTTCTGGCGAGAGGTTGGTGGTGACTGGCAGCGGTGGTGGGCTGGGCCAGCTCCTGGGCCGGCCAGCTGCAGTGCTGGGCCGCACAGGTAAGCCAGGTGAGCGCCATGTAAATTCTCTCTCTCTCTCTGGTTCTCTATTTTAATTTCTATTTTCTATTATTCTGTAATCTTTAGGGCTTTTCTAAAAATACCTAGACCCTTTCAAAAATCACTGAACTGCACATGCCCACTGTATAGAATATATCCAACACGGAACATTTCAGTTTAGAAGTATTTGGACATTTAGAAGATTTTATAGAATTTAAATGTCCAAATTCAAATACTTATGATTTAAATCAGTGACCTTAGGATGACCTAGAAAATTGTGCACCATTTTTGTCAGAGGTTTAAGACCAAGGCAAAAATGATGAACATTTTAGAAGGGCAATTCAGGTTCATTGAAAATGATTTTATGTTGAACCTATTTGATTTGATCTGGTGCTAGGGTTTGATCAATCCCCATTTCAAGTTCATTTGAAAAGTTAAACATGATGCAAACATGAAGGGCTAGCCTACTGCATACCAGGACCAGGGATGTGACAACTCGCCCCCACTAAACAAGAATCTCGTCCCGAGATTCAAGCATAGGGTAGAATAAAGGGGAAATGCAACTAATGCAATCTTCACGACCCAGGTTGCACTTCAAATGAACGTTGATTCAATCACCATCTTTGTCTCGACGTCTTGCTTTGAGAACTCCAACTAACATGACAATGGGAGGAAAGGGAAAACTCTAGCAGGATCGATCTTCTAGAAGACCGAACAACTCAGGATCAACTCACGGAGTGAGACATTAATACATCTCGCGGGCTGAGACACGAAGCAAACATCCAAAGGGATGGGGTGAAACAGATGAGGAAGGTTCACTAGGTAGACAACAATTTCACACTTAACAAGGTGGTGAACAGTTGACAACGTAGCAAGGAGTTGGATTGCCATGATATCATAAGGAGACACCTTAGGGAAGGTGACTTGTAGAATTATCCCTTAAGTGGCAAAAAGAATTACCTTTGATTCAACGATCATTGAAACTCTTTATACCAGCTCAAGGCAATTCTCCAGCGATCGTTTGAAGGGGTTCGGTAGAATGGCATACCCGAATTAGAATGGATGATGTGGATTACCTTGTTGAAAACAACACAAGGAATGATTTTGCTTGCGCGTGCTCTCAAGAACTTGAGCATTTCCATATTCATCAAGGTTTTACCAACATCCGTGTCAAGGATCCTGGCAACACAATGTACTACCATGATGAACAGCGATGGACGATGCAGATGCAAAGAAAGATAACCTTCTCAGATGTAACGCCCCGGACACACCCGCCGGTGGTCGTTACTCCTGGCGGGATCTAGACTGGCCCCACAGATCAATACTAGTCTTTTCTGCGCACTTTGTCCTCACTCATGCGCACCCGGGAGCAACTTCCCAGTCGGTCACCCATCCTGAGACTACTCCAAGCTGAGCACGCTTAACTTTGGAGTTCTGTCCGAATGGGCTCCTGGAAAAGAAGGAATTCCTTATTGATATGAGTAGTCTATCATCCCTAATAAGCCAGGCTATCACATACACCCACACTCAGAGGAACCGACGTCCTCGTCGGGCCACAGGAACGTTCCCTCTTGGCACAACCGTCTGTGCATCCAGTCCGGTACATGTGCCATGCCGTGTGCCACGACGGGTCACAAACGTCATGAACAACATGACCGCGCACCTGTCCGCAACCATCCGTGTAACCGCGAACCTGGCTCTGATACCAACTTGTAACGCCCTGGACACACCCGCCGGTGGTCGTTACTCCTGGCGGGATCTAGACTGGCCCCACAGATCAATACTAGTCTTTTCTGCGCACTTTGTCCTCACTCATGCGCACCCGGGAGCAACTTCCCGGTCGGTCACCCATCCTGAGACTACTCCAAGCTGAGCACGCTTAACTTTGGAGTTCTGTCCAAATGGGCTCCTGGAAAAGAAGGAATTCCTTATTGATATGAGTAGTCTATCATCCCTAATAAGCCAGGCTATCACATCAGATTTCACCTTAGCGGGGCCAAGGGAACAAAATCTGGATGATCGGCCGAGAGACATTTAGCACTCCGCTTCTAATGTTCTCCTTGATGTACTAGGTACCACGGTCAATGCTTAAAAGCATCGACATGACCATCAAGTAAAGGTCGGATTTTAGAAGCACAAAAATCCATAAGGAATAACTACGGAAGTAGATCCTGCGAGATCCTTATGGGGATGTGACCAACTTCCTCAATCAAGATACCACAATAATAGGTCTTCCGGCTGGGTGTGTTGGCCACGACATCCACCTTACCAGTTTACAAAGAGACCAACATTATAGTTCTTGGGAAACGTTCCAACCATCATATTAGCCTGAGGTTCAGATCTGGTTGGTGTCAGAATATTCCAGACTCATCAAGTCTAGGAAGAAAAATGAAAGTTTGCAACACAAATCGACGAGATGACGTTGCAAGATTCTTGGGAGATGGACTATGGTAGTAAGCTCCAAAACATGAGTTGGTTCTGCTACAGACATGTGAGCACACTGTCCCAGACAAGCATGACTGAGGGAGTCCTGGACTAGGGGGTGTCCGGATAGCCGGACTATCATCGTCCGCCGGACTCCAAGACTACGAAGATACAAGATTGAAGACTCCGTCCCATGTCCGGATGGGACTTTCCTTGGCGTGGAAGGCAAGCTTGGCGATACGGATATGTAGATCTCCTACCATTGTAACCGACTCTGTGTAACCCTAGCTTCCTCCGGTGTCTATATAAACCGGAGGGCTTTAGTCCGTAGGACACAACATACATTACAACAATCATACCATAGGCTAGCTTTAGGGTTTAGCCTCCTTGATCTCGTGGTAGATCCACTCTTGTACTACTCATATCATCAATATTAATCAAGCAGGACGAAGGGTTTTACCTCCATCAAGAGGGCCCGAACCTGGGTAAAACATTGTGTCTGTCGTCTCCTGTTACCATCCGCCTAGACGCACAGTTCGGGACCCCCTACCCGAGATCCGCCGGTTTTGACACCGACATTGGTGCTTTCATTGAGAGTTCCTCTGTGTCGTCACTGATAGGAAGGATGCCTCCACCCGTCTTCAAAGACGGTATTTTCGCCAAAGGGGCCTTGGCCGTCGGCCAAACTATCCGGCTAGGTGGTTTTCTTATGATCGCCTGTCCGGCCACTGCTTCGACAATGACTTCTCAAGTCGTCAAAAGCAATCTTTGCGTCAGCTCGAAATCTGCCGAGCAGTTGGATCCAATAGAGCTCTCGTCTGTTAACGAGCTCTTGGATCGCATCGCCGCCCTGGGAGCCGCTACAGACTACAATCAGATTGGGCTTAAAACCAATCTGAGAGAGATTAACTCTCCCCAGGCCACCCACCATGTCGCAGTGGTAGAGGAGCAATGCGGCAACTCTTCGCCTATATTGAAAACTAGTCACGTTCGGATTCCCGAACCTTCCATGCCAGATTTCCGCGGAGGGACGGACTTCGATCGAGCATTGAACTTAAAACCATGCATCGCTCTGGACTCGCTGGATCGTGTCCAGCAACCCAAGCTTCCGAATTCAGAAACTCCTCGGCCTTTATGCCCCAAGATGGGCAGGGATCCAAATTTTAGTCCACCCACCCGCCCAGACATATGCGATCTATCTCTAATACGGCAAGAGCCCGCCGAAACAGTACATCACTACTGGGCCAGATTCCTCCTGGTTATGGACAGGATAAAGGACTGCCGAGAGGAAAACGCAATCTCAATCTTTTGCAATAATTGCACGGACAAGGGAATATTGAACGCCATCGGTCGTCGTAAAATTACACGCTTCTCCGATCTGGCGTCCATAGTACGAAAGTACTGTGCGATGGAGAGTTTCCGGAAAACCAAAAACCAATTTTGGGATAATCCGGCCCCAACCCCAGTCCGCGACAAAAGGGTGCCTCACACTCAGGCCCCAGATGCAAAAACCAAAAAACAAAAACCCCATAAAGGGCACGGAACCGTACTGGAGGGATGGCTCAACGGACCCTGTAATCTTCATAGTACAGAGGGAGCCGTCCCAACACATAGCCTTCGAGCATGTTGGATATTACGGTAGGTGGCCAAAAGTGGCGAGGGGCTTCTTGCCCCGGAAAACCACTCCAACAATACCGGTACGGTATCAACAGTCTTCGAGACATTCGCATCAAACAATATGCGAAAACGAACAATCTACGGACTCGCCGAAGTCTACCAAGTAGCAACAGCAAATCCATGGAGCGACACGGCTATTACCTTCAACGCCAGCGACGAGCCTAAATTCCGAACAGCCCGAGCACCAGCCGCACTGGTGCGTAGTCCCATAGTGGACGGCTTTCGACTGACAAAAGTCCTCATGGATGGCGGCAGCGGACTAAACCTCATTTACGAGGAAACTCTGCAAAAAATGGAAATCGATTGGAGCCGTATTGAGCGAAGCAGCACAACCTTCAGAGGAATAATCCCTAGCCGGGAAGCGCGCTGCACCGGAAAAATCACACTCGATGTGGTGTTCGGCTCACCGGACAATTACAGATCCGAAGAAGTCACGTTCCAAGTGGCCCCGTTCAACAGCGGATATCACGCTATATTAGGACGAGAGGCATTCACAATTTTTCAAGCAGTGCCTCATTACGGATACATGAAGCTCAAAATGCCTGGGCCCGGCGGAATAATCACTCTTGCTAGTGATCCGGACATAGCACTCCGCGCCGAAAACAAGACAGCCGCACTAGACCTGGAGGCACTATCCGAAGCCTTAGCAGCAGAAGAACTCACCGCGCTACGCTCTACGGTGAACAGGGACGATGTGATACTCGATAAAAGATCCAAGTCCACCTCCTTCAAACCAGCAGATGAAATAATAAAATTCCAGGTCCATCCAACGGACCCAACAAAGACGGCCTCCATTGGGGCACAATTGAACCCCGAAGTAGACGTCGCACTGCGCGAATTCCTTCGGGAAAATTGGGACATTTTCGCCTGGCATCCTTCGGATATGCCCGGAATCCCACGCAGGTTGGCAGAACACAGCCTAAACATCCTAAAAGGATTTAAGCCAGTCAAACAGGCTCTTCGACGATTTTCTGAACCCAAAAGACAGGCAATGGGAGAAGAGCTAGCCAAACTATTGGAAGCCGGATTCATCAGAGATATCAAACATCCGGATTGGCTAGCAAATCTGGTAATGGTACCAAAGAAGGACAAATCCTGGCGCCTCTGTGTCGATTTTAAAGACCTCAATAAGGCTTGCCCAAAGGACCCCTTCCCTCTCCCCCGCATCGACCAAATTATCGATGCTACCGCAGGGCACGATTTGTTGTGCTTCCTCGACGCATACTCTGGCTACCATCAAATCAAGATGGCGGAAGCAGACCATGCCGCAATGGCATTCATCACTCCATACGGACCATTCTGCTTCAACACGAAGCCCTTCGGACTTAAAAATGCCGGCGCAACTTATCAGCGCATGATTCAAACATGTCTGGCTACCCAGATCGGCAAAACAGTCGAGGCATACGTAGACGACGTAGTCGTCAAAACAAAACACGTCGAAACTCTAGTAGACGATTTGAGGCTCACATTCCACAACCTCAGAGCATATGACATCAAGCTGAATCCGGAAAAATGCGTTTTCGGCGTACCAGCCGGAAAGCTGCTGGGCTTCATTGTGTCCGGTAGAGGAATTGAAGCAAACCCGGCTAAAATCCAAGCTCTGTCACAGTTGGATATTCCGAAAGACCTCAAACAGATACAAAAATTAACAGGATGCGTGGCAGCTCTAAGCCGCTTTATCTCCCGTCTAGGAGAAAAGGTGTTGCCCCTCTATCGCCTCCTCAGGCGCACCGAACACTTCGAGTGGACGGATGCTGCCACTATCGGACTCGAAGAAATAAAGGCCATATTGGCAACAAATCCGGTCCTGGCTGCACCCAATCTAGGCGAACCAATGTTGTTATACATCGCAGCAACGCATCAAGTCGTAAGCGCGGTACTCGTCGTCGAACGAGAAACAGAAGGGCATAAATTCCCTCTTCAAAAACCAGTGTATTATATATCCACTGTGTTAACTCCCTGCAAATCCCGTTACCCACACTATCAGAAGATAGCGTATGCGGTGTTCATGGCATCCCGGAAGCTCCGACACTACTTTCAAGAATGTTCGATAACAGTGGCCTCCGAAGTACCACTCAATGACATCATAAATAACCGTGACGCAACGGGCAGGATTGCAAAATGGGCCATTGAGCTCTTACCATTCGATATAACTTACAAACCTCGGCGAGCTATAAAGTCACAAGTTTTGGCTGACTTCGTCGCTGAATGGACCGAAGCCGAACTCCCTAAAGAGTACGGCGCATACTCCAATTGGGTTATGCATTTCGACGGCTCTAAAATGTTGGCCGGACTGGGGGCTGGCGTCGTATTGACGTCCCCAACCGGGGACACAGTCCAGTATGTACTTCAAATAATGTACACGGACTCCAACAACGCAGCCGAATACGAGGCCCTGTTACATGGTCTCCGGATGGCAGTCTCCATGGGCATTCAACGCCTAGAGGTGCGCGGGGATTCAAACCTTGCAATATCCCAAATAAATGGAGACTTTGACGCCAAGGATCCGAAAATGGCAGCATATCGCAACGCTGTCCTAAAAATGTCAGCTCGGTTTGAAGGACTCGAATTCCATCACATAGCCCGAGATAATAACCAAGCGGCCGACGTACTGGCACGCATCGGTGCGAAACGTGATGCTGTCCCTCCAAATATCTTCCTGGAACGGCTCTTCAAGCCATCCGTACTATGGGAAGAGGAGCCCGGAAGTGACAAACCGGAAAAAACCGCGCCAATCGGCGATTCAGCCGATGACATAACACCTTCAGCCCACGACATAATGGCAGTAATCGCCCCGTGGACAGAACCATTCCTAGCCTACTTGCTTAGGCAGGAACTTCCCGAAGACCAAAACGAGGCCCGCTGCATAGTCCGGCGATCGAAAGCCTACAAGGTCCATGAGGGAGAACTTTATAAGAAAAGTACAACCGGAGTCCTTCAAAGGTGTATCTCCGAAGAGGAAGGGCGAAACCTCCTGGCTGAAATTCATGCCGGACTAGGCGGACACCACGCAGCAGCCCGGGCCCTTGTAGGAAAGGCATTCCGTACAGGATTTTATTGGCCGACGGCCCGGGCAGATGCCCAGGACTTAGTCCAGAGATGCGTTGGTTGTCAGCTCTTTGCTAATCAGAGCCATATGCCGCCCACCGCCCTCAAAACTATACCCATTACCTGGCCGTTCGCGGTCTGGGGGCTTGATATGGTTGGACCCCTTAAAGGGGGAACCCACAAGCAAAGGTACCTATTGGTCATGGTGGATAAATTCACCAAATGGATAGAGGCCAAACCGGTCAAAACGGCAGAGTCCGGACCAGTGATAGACTTTATATCCGGGGTAGTACACCGTTACGGAGTCCCCCACAGCATCATCACCGACAACGGCACGAACTTCACAGCCGACGAGGTTAAGTCATGGTGCAAAAATATGGGCATCAAGCTCGACTACGCTTCAGTCTATCACCCTCAAACCAACGGTCAAGTGGAACGAGCAAATGGTCTAATAATGAGCGGCATTAAACCCAGACTAGTGCGGTCACTTACTAAATCTGACACGCACTGGGTCGAGGAGCTCGACTCCGTACTCTGGGGGCTGCGGACAACGCCTAACCCCACTACCGGATTCACACCATTCTTTATGGTCTACGGCGCAGAGGCAGTCTTGCCCTGCGACATTATTCATGACTCACCTCGAGTGCGCATGTACGAAGAAAGAGAGGCCGAGCTGGATCGGCAGGACAGCTTGGACACATTGGAGGAAGAACGCGACGTCGCCAAGGCTCGTTCCGCATTCTATCAGCAGCAGGCCCGAAGATATCAAAGCAGAGAAGTACGGGCCAAGACTTACAACGTTGGTGGACTAGTTCTACGCCTGCCGGACAAGAAAAAGGACAAGCTCAAGCCCAAATGGGAGGGCCCCTTCATTATCGATCAAGTCCTGACTAGCGGAGCGTACCGTCTATGAAATGCGTCGGATAACCGACTCGAGCCGAACCCATGGAACGCAGCCCGCCTCCGAAGATTCTATGCCTAAGCGCCGGACTAAGAGTTCGTCCCCTTCCTCCGTTCAAATTTTTACACTTCGGCTGTCTTTTGTTTCTCTTTTTCATAACCTTTTACTAAAAAGCCCCTAAGGGCCTACCTTCGCATTGTTCGCATACACTTGATGTGCCATCCGCACTCATTATACCTGGGGGCTTCTTTACAGAAGCTCAATTATAAGGGTTTCATGCCCAGCACATGTGTCAAGCTTCCACATGTACCTTTTACTCACCATTATATGCATCGATATGACTTAAGTTTTGGCCAAGCTGGGTTGCCTGGCTCCTGTGCTTACCCCTACGTTCCCGATTGTTCGGCTAGGAGGTAAAGGGAGCACCTCTGCGATTGTTACTGCCGGGTCAGCCGGATGTGTACCTCAGACTGGGTGAAGCCGAAAGCTAGCGTTCTTAAGGGAATATTCGGTCGGTGACTTAAAAGATGATTTTTTACCTACTCATTTATCCGCCCCCAGATGTTTTTTCTGCTTTTTTCGCAGTCCGTACATGCACTTTAGGGCATGCCTCCTAGGGAAAGGAACCCTTAACGGAACTATTCTCCCTGGAAGATGTTTCTTACTAACCATGTAATATAACATAACTAGTTGGGCACTTGTCTGATAAAGCACTAATGACCCCTACGCCTGGTCTCCATGCATACCCCGGTTGTTCTTAACCAAAAAGGTATTCGGACACACTCCGGACTCTAGGGTCCCGAGGTTGAAGCGAAAAGGTCGGCAAAGACAAACGATCTACAATCCGGCTAGAAGGCATTTCACATGTCACTTTAAAAGGAAAACATACATTGTCAAATTTACTGATTGTATTCCTCCTCAATCCCGTCTAACAGGTTGTCTAACTTACAGTCCCGTTGGGAAAATTAGCAGCCAACTCTACTTGGCTGTATACTAAACTCACAAGGATCTCCTTCCCATCGGGCCCCACCGGTCCAACTTCGGCCATGTGGTTGGGATCCGCCTTCTTGTAACGCGTCTTCACCATGGACCAAGCCTCCCTGGCACCTTGGCGGCAGGCCAAAATCTTCCATAAACGGAAGCGCTGCCGCACTCCCTGAAGCTTCTCCGCAAGCTCCCCAAGGCCCTCGGGTAGGGAGAGGGCTGGCCATAAAGCCTGGACGACGCCGCTCATTGCCTGCCGAACTCGTTCGAGCAGCTGCAATAGCTTGGGAAGTTGATCACCCGTTGATAGGGGCATCCCCTCCGCAGGGCGACCTGTGAGTATACCTACAAGACATATTTTGTCAATTGACTTCCTCGCCGAACTCTTCTTTT
The DNA here is from genome assembly GCF_018294505.1 of Triticum aestivum. NCBI lineage: Eukaryota > Viridiplantae > Streptophyta > Magnoliopsida > Poales > Poaceae > Triticum > Triticum aestivum. The sequence goes on from NC_057801.1 coordinate 243,898,447, forward strand.
CAAAGGAGTCCGGTCAAGAACTTACTATAGATGCCGCGATGAAGCCGCTCAGTCTCCTTAAAGGAGCCAGACAGCTCGGCCCGAACACCTTTCAGCTCTTCTCCAAGCTGGGCGTGGGCATCCTGGAGCTTGTTCCTTTCTTGATGCACCCTATTCAGCACTCTCTCGCCGGCCTTTAGCTGGCGTAGTAATTCTTGCCTATCCGGATCTTGTCCGGCGGCACCTGCAATGTCACTATTAGACTTGCGCGCACGCCGCACAGCGCTTATATTTCTTAATAAAAATGTGTTACCAGGAGGGGTCTCTGCGTCTCCTCCTGCGGCAGCAAGTGTGGCCTCAAGTTGGGCCTTGCATTCTTGCAGCTCCTGAGACAGCTGGGCATTCTTCTCGGTAAGAGCCTGCGTTTTAAATGATCCTTAAATCAGTTAACATAACTACTTTAAGTCTCGGGGGCTACTCGTGTATATAACCATTAAAATTCCCTTACCCGTATGTCTTTCACATACTGCTCCGTGGCTCTGGTAAAACCATCTTGAGCGGCACGGAGGTGCGCGTCCCTTGTGTTAAAGGCGTCCAATGCCTCAGGGGAGAAGCACGCTTCACGAAACACTGTCCGGCGGAGCCTATGGTTCATGGCGCTCTCCACCTCAGACTTGGTGGCAGACAGTCTGTCGGTTTCCTCCGTTGGAGGAGGATCCGGCCCACGTCTTGCGCTTGCCTCCCCCTCCAGGCCGGGCACTGGAGCCTGGCCGGTATAGGTTGGATTGGCAACTTCCGCGACCGCAGTCCGGCGAGTGCTTTTTCTCCTATAAAGATCATGAGCACTCAGACGCTTCCTAGGAACGTTGCTCTGAAAATATAAATACGAGTTATACCTTTGCGGCGATGTTTCAGTCCATGCCGCGCTCCTTTTCCGCCTGCTGGTCCGGACTGACCTTTGTTGGTCAGCCGCCGCAGGCTCGGCTTCTCGCCTTGAAGGCGCTTCCTATAAAACACCATCGTTCGCGAAGGTCAGAAATGGGCAAGGAAGAGATAATGGTGTCCGGACCTCGGTCACAGTCACCTGGGAAGCCGGATACAGTCCGGGGTAGTCCGCCGTAATGGCGACCAACGCATTATCCATGCTGAGCTGGTGAAACACCCCGTCGATCAGCTCCACCTTGATGTCCGGATCCTCTTCGGAGGTCGGATCCAGGGATCTTTCTGGATCCTCGGGTTGCGGAGCGGGACTTACCATGTCCTCCACAGTCCGGCGTAGATCCTGCACCGAAGACATAATGTAAGAACCCTAAACTTTGAAAGCATGGGTTGAGGCCTTAAAAGTGTTCGCTTACCCATCCTCTAGGGTTGTTCATGGAAAACCCATTCAAAGGGTTTGTTCGAAGGAAGTCCTCCTTCTCCCCCTTGTACAGGCTGGACAGGATCTCCACCAGATCCTCGGTCGAATCCGGCCCTTCGCGGCCATGACGGGTGGCATCGTCTTCCCCGTTGAAATCCCACATGGGGTGGCCTCTGTATTGCAATGGCTGTACCCCCCGCATGATGCATGTCGCCATGACTCCAATCATGGTCAACCCGGAATGGGCCAGTAATCTTATTCGGCCCATCAAGTAATGGACGCTCTTGTCTTCCTCCAATCGGGGGCTCCGAGGGCGCCAGCTGAGGCGTTTCTTCAGAGGAGCAGCACTGAACTCCGGGAGGCCAATCCGGACTGGGTCCGGCAGCGGAGCGTCTCCTATGTAAAACCACTCTGAAGGCCAGTCTTCGGACGCCTTCTTGGGAGTACCGGATGGGTATCCGGTCCCGGCAATGCGCCATATTTCGGCGCCGCCCACTTGATATATGGATCCCTCGTGAGAACGGGGTACGAGGCAAAATAGCCTCTTCCACAATGCAAAATGGGGCTCGATGCCCAGGAATAGCTCGCAAAGAGCTACGTAGCCCGCGATATGCAGGATAGAAGCGGGCGTAAGGTGGTGGAGCTGGAGTCCGTAGAACTCTAGGAGCCCGCAGAGAAACGGATGTATCGGGAATCCGAGTCCCCTTATCAAATAAGGGACGAAGCATACCCGCTCCCCTTTATTGGGACTTGGGGTAGCCTCCGCTTGCCTCCCACCTTGGTAGGTGACCAGCCCGGCTCGAACCGGGACCATGAAGGCCGGAGGGAGATATCCCCCCGCTTGGAGCTTCGCTAGCTCGTTGTGTGGAATAGAGCACCTCCTCCAATCCCCTGGCGGTGGGCTGGGAGCGCGAGAAGAGGAGCCACGTCGATGGTCCATGATGGAATGGATTTTTAGGTCGGGGGCGCTCCGATGAAGTATTCGCGGAAGGAAGATGGTGTGGTTTGGATCTGGATTTTTGCCTCTTTTGTAGGCAGATGACTCGCACGACTAGGGGGTGAAACATAAAAGACACCCTGGCTTTTCGCATTCGTGCGACGCGTGGAAGAAGGCCATTATTGGGCGTGGAAGCCAAGAAACACAGTATTTATGATGAAGCCGGACACTGTTCGGCAGGTACAGGGAACTTGAAGGGAGAACCCGCCTTGCAACGCCGAAGACTATATACGCGCTGGACTTATCGTCATTGAAGCCTGGTTCGGGGGCTACTGAGGGAGTCCTGGACTAGGGGGTGTCCGGATAGCCGGACTATCATCGTCCGCCGGACTCCAAGACTACGAAGATACAAGATTGAAGACTCCGTCCCATGTCCGGATGGGACTTTCCTTGGCATGGAAGGCAAGCTTGGCGATACGGATATGTAGATCTCCTACCATTGTAACCGACTCTGTGTAACCCTAGCTTCCTCCGGTGTCTATATAAACCGGAGGGCTTTAGTTCGTAGGACACAACATACATTACAACAATCATACCATAGGCTAGCTTTAGGGTTTAGCCTCCTTGATCTCGTGGTAGATCCACTCTTGTACTACCCATATCATCAATATTAATCAAGCAGGACGTAGGGTTTTACCTCCATCAAGAGGGCCCGAACCTGGGTAAAACATCGTGTCCCTCGTCTCCTGTTACCATCCGCCTAGACGCACAGTTCGGGACCCCCTACCCGAGATCCGCCGGTTTTGACACCGACATGACCATGTAGTAGTCTTATAATAAAACACTACCGAGTTCAGGTTGGGAACCATCATCGAGGATTTCGAAGTCTTTATGCAAGTCCATGGATTAGATCCCAAGCATAGACTTCTTTCCCTTGAACAAGTCAATCAGTGGCTTGGTGTGCTAGGGAATACATATGGAGTGGAGGTAATTAATCTACCAAACCATATAACACATTCGCACATGCATAATTGATTTGGGATGGTACCAGAAGAAACAAAAACAATCTTTCTCGAACTTACGGCGGCAACTTGCACCAAATGCACATGAATTCGAGGAAGTCACTTCTTCCATCCAAGCATAAGCTTCATGAACGAAACACGAAGGCGTTGCTTACAAAGTTTCCAACACTAGCCTGATGTTCATCATGAATTATGGAGGAGATAAAATGCTGCTGATGGGCTCACCAACAACTCATCGGAATTTCCATATCACTGGACTTCCACCATTATGTGAACAATGTGATAGTATTGGTCAGACCAAAAGATGTAATGGTGTATGCTCAAGGAATCAACCACGAGTAAGACAACATTACGAATATCGTTGGTTCTAACTTGATTTGACGATGGCCCACACTCAAATCAAGGTTTGGGCAAGACGATAGGTTCAACACTGATCACGAGGACCAATCGATGAAGGAATCATCTTTCTACAACAAACACACAAGCACAAGATATCCCTTTGGAAATGAACTAAGTTAGGCAAGCTTTTATCTTCCAACTCTAGAAGTTGCTGTTCAGCTTAACCAACTAGCTCAGGGGTATCCAACACAGATTCTTGGAGAAGGGGTGGTTTATAAGAAAACCAACTTGACCACGAGCTCAACATAACAGTCAGGGGATAACCTGGTAACACTTCTGAGAAGATTTCGGAAAATCACGAACCACCGGTATGTTACTAAACTTGAGATCAATCTTGCTTTTCAGGGCAAGACGATGTGACCAAATAACCAAGGGATTGGCATAGCCCTAACTCATTGATCGAGAGGTGCACCAGAAATAAGGACTAGGTAGCATGATCTATCTTAGAATGATGATTCAAGAACCAACACACTAAGAATGAAATTATTGTCCTTTAACTACCAAGCAACAGAGTTGCTAGGAGTATAGATTTCACACATCACAGTTCACTTGTCGGCATTCCGGTTGCAACAACACGAGAGCCGAGAAATGAATAATGAGGGCGAGAAGTATTACTGCGTCAAGAATTCATAAGAGATAGTGCAATTCTCATGACGATCTTGACGTAAAGAGGGTAACACTTCAGGGTAGAAGGGATCAAAAGCTTGATTGCATTTTGATCTACGGTATACAACTGCTTTGACCCAATCCTGGATATGGATGAGGTACTGGAGTTTGTTTCTCCTAGTCATTCCAGAATAGAATGGCTCGTTGGACCACAAGAATAATAGGCATCGATAACACGAATGCATAACTAGTCCTGACTATCAATTGATAGACAGGGGTCAGAATACAACTACAGAGGGACAACTCAAAGGAACATATCACTTTCTGAGTTGTGGATGCATGGATTAGCATGTCGAACGAGTTTAGCATATTTCTTCCAGATAACCCATGCGGAGAAGGTAGAACTGGCAGAGTCACAACATAGAATCGAGAACTCGTCAAGAGCACTCTGGTTGTGATCTTTCGGTTCAGCGAGGAACTTCTGCCAAAATGGTTCATGGTATTTGGAGGAAGGGAATACCACGAACCTTGAGGACTATAGCAAAGGTTACTAATAACCTAGGGTACTAGCAAACACTATCAACACGAGGTAGGTAGGGTGAATCTTGGGTCGAGAACCCAGAAATAGAATGCTACCAACTAAATGGCATCACGGGATGCTTTCGAGAATGGTGGCTAGAATCATCACACTGGGGATACAAAGCATTGCTAGATTACTGAGTGGTTCTCTAAGACACCTAGGGTCATAATACTAGCTCCAACATATATGTCATGGCTGGAGTACCTCAACAAAGCAATTGGTGTGATTAACCTGGCCCAAAGGAACATCAAAACCAGAGGGAAAGGATTTGCAAGTGCATCAGATTGTTTAGAAACCTGGGATGACTCGGACAGCATAACGGCTGTAAATGCTCAAAAAGATTTGAGGAATCCTACAAAATGGTGGCATAACCACTCTATGAATACGAGGCCATCTATGAATACACGAAAGTAGTAGCAACTGAACTGAGGCTTGAATCCATCAATCCTATAAGTCTACGGATTAGTAACACGTGATCCTGATAGAAAGGAGCGAAAGCCTAGTTCCTTGACCCCGTAGGAAAGATAAGATGACTCGGATCAGAAGGCATAAGGGATAAGGAGTAAAAAGAGCCTTACGTTCCATCCCACAATCAATTCCCTTATGTAACTAAAGAATTTCTAGACTCAACTTTGACCAGTTTGGCTTGGTAATCCTACAGGTAGTCAGGCTCTAATACCAAAGCTGTCAGGACCCCGACTCAATGCCACATCGATCTAGCATGTAACACCTCATATCACTTTGCGGCCTCACGCACGGTATTCCCACGGGTGTCACCTTACCTTTGCCCGGGACCATTTGCGCCTTTTGGCACACGTATATGATAGTGTCGCTAGCATCCATATGATAAGGAGCCCGGGCTGACATTGCTAGTCGTAAACCCAAAGTGGCACAAACTTACAGGGACAGGCATCCATGACCCAGCATCGAACGTGTCGGTCATCAGCGAGTGGATCCAAGCTGTAGCACTGGGCTAGCAGGACTCCGGTGAACCGGGCTATAGCGGGCTAACAGGACTCCGGTATTCATCGCGTGACATTTCCCCGAAGGGAAAGACACAGGAACGAAGAAGGACACATGTCGGCCAGCCTAAGTGTTCCGGAGCAGTAGCAAGCTACCATGGTTCAGTGGAAGCACTAGGAGACATTTCCTGGTAAGCGAGGCTACTAAGGATAAACAACTAGATAGTCAGATCCCACACATACCAAGCATTTCAATAACATACACACAATATGCTCGATATGTGCAAATACAACATGGCATCACAACATGACTCTACAACTCAAGTATTTTATTCAACAGGCTCCGAGGAGCGAGATATTACAAACATGGGTCTCACGACCCAACATTCAGAGCATACAAGTCAAAGCACATGCGGAAGCTTAACATGTCTGAGTACAGACAACTACAAATGAAAAAGGTTGAGAAGCTTGACTACTACCAGATCCTGCCGTGGGCACAAGATCGTAGCTGAGGTAACAAGCTAAAAGTCGAAGTCCACGTGGAACTACTAGTGAGACTGAAGTCTCTCTGCAAAAAAAAAACAGGCAAACGTGAGTACAAATGTACCCAGCAAGACTTACATAAGAACTAACTACATATGCATCATTATCAACAAAGGGGATGGTAGGGTTTAACTGCAGCAAGCCAGCTTTGACTTTGTGGCTATCCTGAATTACGACTGCAAGTAACTCTTTTGAGGTGGCACACACGAGTCCACATATTCACCATATCAATACACCACTATGGATCCGCTTCCGTCTCCCTACGAGAGCGCCATCCATAGCACTCACGCTTATCTTGCGTATTCTAGAGTATCCACTTTCACTTGTCTATGAACTGTACAGGCAACCCAGAAGTCCTTTACCGCGGACATGGCTATTCAAATAGATCATATTAACCCTGCAGGGGTGTACTTCTTCACACACGCTCTCGCCACTTACCGCCATGTACACCTCGTGTATCTCGGCAACCTTCAAGCGGAAGCCTGGTGAGGGAGTAGGCCACGACCTGACTAACAACACAAGTCTCTCGTCCAGGTTTATCGCCTATTCGGGTTCCATCCGCAAGGAGATCCGGCCGGGGTGTCGCTCACGGCCCCAAACATGTGTGCAGGGTTCCCAAGTCCACCATCCGGGTGCCACTTGGTACACCGGGCCACTGTGCCTAGTCTGTCCCAAGCCCACCTGTATCGGGTGCCACTTGGTAGACTACTAACACTACCTACAAACACCAGAAACTAGTTGCAACTCCTAGACAGAGATCAGGTTGATTAATAAGTCGAGAGGGGCCGAGTTACCGGAACCCAATGTGTGGTAGTAACTGTCCATGGATCACAAACACAGAACTCAGTTCCTAAGGACGGCTTCAATGAGACAACCCACCATGTATTCCTACATGGCTTCTCACCGCTACCTTTACCAAATCGTGTTCACACACTTAGCTCTCAACAGTAGGACATGGTCACCACATTCCAATTCATCCCCGATGAATTAGACCTGACTCAACTCTAAGCAGTAGCAGGCATGAAAAACAAGCATGAATGAGTAGGCACATCAGGGCTCAAACAACTCCTACTCATGCTAGTGGGTTTCATCTATTTACTTTGGCAATGACAGGTCATGCAGAGGAAAGGGGTTCAACTACCGCAACATGTAATAGTTGAATCGTTGTTGTCCTAATGCAGTAAAAGAGAGCAGGAGCGAGAGAGTGGGATTGTATCGGAATGAACAAGGGGGTTTTGCTTGCCTGGCATTTCTGAAGATAGTATAGTTCTTCATCGGTGTCATCGAACTCATCGTCGGTACGTCATCTACTGAGAGGGGACAAATACCGGCAACAAAGAAGGAACACAATCAATGCAATGCAACAATATGATGCATGAGTGTGACATGGCAATATGCTGTGGTTTGAGCTAATGCAACTAGCAACCAGATTAAATGAAGTTGGTTTGAATCCAAGATTCAAATTCAAACTCCATATGTGGATATTTAAATGCCATTAATATGATTTGTGCTAAACAGCAGCTATAAGTTGTTCTAACATGCATGAAAATGGTACAGATGGATAGATTGGATTTTTTTGATCATTTTTCATATATAATTTATTTCATTTGGAGTTACGGTTGAATTTCTATGAATTTTAGAAGTTTTGGATATTTTCTGGAATTTCCTGTATAAGAATAAATCCAGAAAATAATTAACTGCGTCAGCATGATGTCGGGGTGACATCATCAGGTCAAAGGCGCCAGCCCAGGTCAAACCTGATGGCTGGGGCCCACATGTCAGTGTAGCAACTAACTAACAGGGTTAGTTAGTGTTACGTTAGCACTAACCTAGGTTAATTAGGGCCTGGGCCCACTGGTCAGTAACTAACTGAACTAACCTAGATAGGATTAGCCCTAACTAACTTAGTTAGCCGGGAGGGGCCCGCATGTCAGTGAGAGAGAGGGGTCAAACCTTTGGTCAGCCGGGGTCAAACCTCGCCGGTCAACACGGTCAGCCCGCCGGCGACAACAGAGACGGCGGGCGGCTCGAAAATGCTCTACAGGGCACCATTCGATGCGCGGGTTGCACTTATGGGTTCCTGGGAGTGAGGCGCATCCATTGTTGTTAGTGGTAGGAGCTGCGGTGGTCGGGATCAACGGCGGCGACCAAATCGGCGGTGGCCGGAGTTCGGGTGCTCGCGGTTTTGGTGCTACGACCTGCGGGAGGACCAGCCGTTTGCACCTACGGGGTCTACGAGAGCTCATGAGCCCAACAGAGGTACGCACGAGACCATTTGGTCAGCGGAGCCTCATCGGCGACGAGTTCATGCGGCGGCGCGGTTCGGTCTTCAAGGGGGCGACGGCTACAACAAGAAATCGAGGCGGGGAAGAGGGGGATACGGTGCGGAAGCTCACAACGGTCACGCAGAGAAGCTCAGAAGCCTCGGGGAGGTGTCGGGGACGGCGTACGGTCACCGGCGATCTCGATGCAGAGGAGGCGGGGTCGAGCTCCATGGCGAGGCTCCACTGCTTCCGGAGATGCGTGGCTTGTCGAGGAGGAAGAGGGGGGGACGAGGCGGAGCTTCTTGGCGCGTAGGCAAGGCGTGGGGTGGCCGGTGGCCGCGGTGGCAGCAAGCACGGCGGCGATGGTGTTCGGTGGCTGCGTGCGAGAGAGATAAAGGAGGGGAGAGGAGGAGTGGACAGGCCAGAGGGGGTCGGGGGGGTTGCGTGGCGTCTCCAGCCAGCCCCAGCGTCGGCGGAAGCAGGAGGTGGCTCGAGCGCGTGGCAGCGCACGGCGGCCACGCGCCTCTCGTCCTTCTGGCGAGAGGTTGGTGGTGACTGGCAGCGGTGGTGGGCTGGGCCAGCTCTTGGGCCGGCCAGCTGCAGTGCTGGGCCGCACAGGTAAGCCAGGTGAGCGCCAGGTAAATTCTCTCTATCTCTGGTTCTCTATTTTAATTTCTATTTTCTATTATTCTGTAATCTTTAGGGCTTTTCTAAAAATACCTAGACCCTTTCAATAATCACTGAACTGCACATGCCCACTGTATAGAATATATCCAACACGGAACATTTCAGTTTAGGAGTATTTGGACATTTAGAATATTTTATAGAATTTAAATGTCCAAATTCAAATACTTATGATTTAAATCAGTGACCTTAGGATGACCTAGAAAATTGTGCACCATTTTTGTCAGAGGTTTAAGACCAAGGCAAAAATGATGAACATTTTAGAAGGGCAATTCAGGTTCATTGAAAATGATTTAATGTTGAACCTATTTGATTTGATCTGGTGCTAGGGTTTGATCAATCCCCATTTCAAGTTCATTTGAAAAGTTAAACATGATGCAGACATGAAGGGCTAGCCTACTGCATACCAGGACCAGGGATGTGACATTATTATTCAACATTGCATACTAAATGCCTCTACATATTTAATACTCCTATCCTCAAATAGAATCATTAAACAAGCAAACATATGCAAACATAAAAGCAATTTGCCAAGACAGTACAGTTTGTAATGAAGGCAAGATGCATCATACCTCCCTGACTCCACAAATTATGAGAAAAATACTACACAGTAGAAAATTTATCGGAGATTATTTTGCAAAAAGTTTCAACAATTTATCACATTCTGACTTTTATAGGGAATTTTTGCAACATCGATAAACTTTCTGTTTTCAAACAGCAACAAGTATACTATCAAAATAAGCATGGCAAAGGCTATCCTTGACATTTTTATTGAAAATATAGATGCAAAACATTATTCTAAATAACATAAAGCAAAAAAAATGACGCTCCAAGAAAAACACATATCATGTGGTGAATAAAAATATAGCTCCAAGTAAAGTTACCGATGAATGAAGAGGAAAGAGGGGATGCCATCCGGGGCATCCCCAAGCTTAGCCTATTGGTTTTCCTTGAATATTACCTTGGGGTGCCTTGGGCATCTCCAAGCTTAGGCTCTTTCCACTCCTTATTCCATAGTACATCGAATCTTTACCCAAAACTTGAAAACTTCACAACACAAAACTTAACAGAAAACTCGTAAGCTCCGTTTGTATAAGAAAATAAATCACCACTTGGGTACTATTATGAACTAATTCTAAATTCATATAGGTGTAATATCTATTGTATTCCAACTTCTCTATGGTTCATACCCTCCGATATTACTCATAGATTCATCAAAATAAGCAAACAACACATAGAAAACAGAATCTGTCAAAAACAGAGCAGTCTTTAGTAATCTGTAACTCTTGAATACTTCTGTAACTGAAACAATTCTACCAAATTAGGAAAACATGAGAAATTTGAGTACCAATCCAGAGCAAAATGAGTCAGATCAAAAGCACGCTTGTGTGAATTAAGAAAACTAATTTACTGGGTGCAAAAGTTTCTAATTTTCAGCAGGATCAACACAACTATCGCCATAAGCTATCCTAAAGGTCTTACTTGGCACTTTATTGAAACAAAAGCTATAATACATGATTACTACAGTATCATAATCATGTGAACACACAAAAACAGTAAAGGTAAATATTGGGTTGTCTCCCAACAAGTGCTTTTCTTTAATGCCTTTCTAGCTAGGCATGATGATGACAATGATGCTCACATAAAAGATAAGAATTGAAACATAACGGGAGCATCATGAAGAATATGACTAGCACATTTAAGCCTAACCCACTTCCTATGCATAGAGATTTTGTGAGCAAACAACTTATGGGAAACAATAATCAACTAGCATAGGAAGGCAAAACAAGCATAGCTTCAAGATTTTCAACACATAGAGAGGAAACTTGATATTGTTGCAATTCCTACAAGCATATGTTCCTCCCTCATAAAAAATTTCAGTTGCATCACGAATGAATTCAACAATATAACCAGCACATAAAGCATTATTTTCATGATGCACAAGCATATAAATTTTACTACCCTCCACATAAGCAAACTTCTTCTTCATGGCATACGTATCATCACAATAATCATCATAAATAGGAGGCATGCTTTCATCATAATAATTTTGCTCATCAAAACTTAGGGAACAAAAAATATCATCTTTTTCAAACATAGCTTCCCCAAGCTTGTGGCTTTGCATATCATTAGCATCATGGATATTCAAGGAATTCATACTAACAACATTGCAATCATGCTCACCATACAAAGATCTAGTACCAAACATTTTAATGCATTCTTCTTCTAGCAATTGAGCACAATTTTCCTTTCCATCATTCTCACGAAAGATGTTAAAAAGACGAAGCGTATGAGGCAAAGTCAATTCCATTTTTTTGGTAATTTTCTTTTATAGACTAAACTAGTGATAAAACAAGAAACTAAAAGATTCGATTGCAAGATCTGAAGATATACCTTCAAGCACTCACCTCCCCAGCAATGGCGCCAGAAAAGAGCTTGATGTCTACTACACAACCTTCTTCTTGTAGACGTTGTTGGGCCTCCAAGCGCAGAGGTTTGTAGGACAGTAGAAAATTTCCCTCAAGTCGATGACCTAAGGTTTATCAATCCGTGGGAGGCATAGGATGAAGATGGTCTTCTCAAACAACCCTGCAACCAAAGAATAAAGAGTCTCTTGTGTCCCCAACACACCCAATACAATGGTAAATTGTATAGGTGCACTATTTCAGCGCAGAGATGGTGATACAAGTGCAATATGGATGGTAGATATAGGTTTTTGTAATCTGAAAATATAAAAACATCAAGATAACTAATGATAAAAGTGAGCACAAACTGTATTGCAATGCATGGAAACAAGGCCTAAGGTTCATACTTTCACTAGTGCAAGTTCTCTCAACAATAATAACATACCCGGATCATATAGCTATCCCTCAACATGCAACAAAGAGTCACTCCACAGTCACTAATGGCGGAGAACAAACGAAGAGATTATTGTAGGGTACGAAACCACCTCAAAGTTATCCTTTCTAATCGATCTATTCAAGAGTCCGTAGTAAAATAACACGAAGCTATTCTTTCCTTTCGATCAATCATAGAGTTCATACTAAAATAATACCTTAAGACACAAATCAACCAAAACCCTACTGTCACCTAGATACTCCAATGTCACCTCAAGTATCCGTGGGTATGATTATACGATATGCATCACACAATCTCAGATTCATCTATTCAACCAACAAAAAGTACTTCAAAGAGTGCCCCAAACATTCTACCGGAGAGTCAAGACGAAAACGTGTGCTAACCCCTATGCATAAGTTCACAAGGTCACTAAACCCGCAAGTTGATCACCAAAACATACATCAAGTAGATCACATGATATCCCATTGTCACCACAGATAAGCACATGCAAGACATACATCAAATGTTCTCAAATCCTTAAAGACTCAGTCCGGTAAGATAACTTCAAAGGGAAAACTCAATCCATTATAAGAGAGTACAGGGGGAGAAACATCATAAGATCCAACTATAATAGAAAAGCTCGCGATACATCACGATCATATCACCTCAAGAACACGAGAGAGAGAGATCAAACACATAGCTACTGGTACATACCCTCAGCCCCGAGGGTGAACTACTCCCTCCTCGTCATTGAGAGCGCCGGGATGATGCAGATGGCCACCGGCAAGGGATCCCCTCGCCGGCAGGGTCCTGGAACAGGGTCCTTATTGGTTTTTGGTGGCTATAGAGGCTTGCGGCGGCGGAACTCCCGATCTATTGTGCTCCCAAATGTTTTTAGGGTATATGGATATATATATATAGGTGAAAGAAGTCGGTCAGGGGAGCCACGAGGGGCCCACGAGTGTGGGGGCGCGCCCAGGGGGTAGGGTGCGCCTCCCTGCCTCATGGCTTCCTCGTTGCTTCCCTAATGTCTACTCCAAGTCTCCTGGATTGCTTTTGTTACAAAAATAACTCTCCCGAAGGTTTCATTTCATTTGATATTCCTTTACTGTGAAACACTGAAATTGGCAAAAAAAAGCAATTTGGACTAGGCCTCCGGTTAATAGGTTAGTCCCAAAAATGATATAAAATTGTATAGTAAAGCAAATAAACATCCAAGACAGATAATATAATAGCATGGAACAATAAAAATTATAGATATGTTGGAGACGTATCAAGTATCCCCAAGCTTAATTCCTGCTCGTCCCCGAGTAGATAAATGATAAAAACAGAATTTTTGATGTGGAATCCTACCTAGCATATTTCTCAATGTAATTTTCTTTATTGTGGCAAGAATGTTCAGATCCAAATGATTCAAGATAAAAGTTCATATCAACATAAAAATAGTAATACTTCAAGCATACTAACAAGTAATCATGTCTTATCAAAATAACATAGCCAAAGAAAGCTTATCCCTACAAAATCATATAGTCTGGCTATGATCTATCTTCATCACACAAATTTTTAATCATGCACAACCCCGATGACAAGCCAAGCAATTGTTTCATACTTTGGTATTCTCAAACTTTTTCAACTTTCACGCAATACATGAGCGTGAGCCACGAACATAGCACTATATGTGGAATAGAATGGTGGTTGTGGAGAAGACAAAAAAAGGAGAAGATAGTCTCACATCAACTAGGCGTATGAACGGGTTATGGAGATGCCCATTAATAGATATCAATGTGAGTGAGTAGGTATTGCCATGCAACAGATGCACTAGAGTTATAAGTGTATGAAATCTCAACAAAAGAAACTAAGTGGGTGTGCATCCAACTTGCTTTCTCATGAATACCTAGGGCAATTTTGAGGAAGCCCATCATTGGAATATAAAAGCCAAGTTCTATAATGAAAAATCCCACTAGTATATGAAAGTGACAACATAGGAGACTCTCTATCATGAAGATCATGGTGCTACTTTGAAGCACAAGTGTGGTAAAAGGATAGTAGCATTGTCCCTTCTCTCTTTTTCTCTCATTTTTTGGGCCTTTCTCTTTTTTATGGCCTTTCTCTTTTTTATGGCCTTTCTATTTTTTACGGCCTTTCTCCTTTTCTTTTTAATTTGCGTCCGGATTCTCATCCCAACTTGTGGGGAATCATAGTCTGCATCATCCTTTCCTCACTGGGACAATGCTCTAATAATGAAGATCATCACACTTTTATTTACTTACAACTCAAGAATACAACTTAGAACAAAATATGACTCTATGTGGATGTCTCCGGCGGTGTACCAGGATATGCAATGAATCAAGAGTGACATGGATGAAAGAATTATCATGGTGGCTTTGACACAAATACGATGTCAACTACATGATCATGCAAAAGCAATATGACAACGATGGAGCGTGTCATAATAAATGGAACGGTGGAGAGTTGCATGGCAATATATCTCGGAATGGCTATGGGAATGCCATAATAGGTAGGTATGGTGGCTGTTTTGAGGAAGGTATATGGTGGGTGTATGGTACCGGCGAAAGTTGCGCGGCACAAGAGAGGCTAGCAATGGTGGAAGGGTGAGAGTGCGTATAATCCATGGACTCAACATTAGTCATAGAGAACTCATATACTTATTATTGCAAAAATCTACAAGTTATCAAAACGAAGTACTACGCGCATGCTCCTAGGGGGATAGATTGGTAGGAAAAGACCATCGCTCGTCCCCGAGCGCCACTCATAATGAAGACAATCAAAAAATAAATCATGCTCCAACTTCATCACATAACGGTTCACCATACGTGCATGCTACGGGAATCACAAACTTCAAAACAAGTATTCCTCAAATGCACAACTGCCCAACTAGCATGACTCTAATATTACCATCCTCATATCTCAAAACAATCATCAAGTATCAAATTTCTCATAGTATTCAATGCACTCTATATGATAGTTTTTATAACCAAAGCAAATTACCATGCTGTTCTAAAAGACACTCAAAATAATATAAGTGAAGCATGAGAGTTCATCTATTTCTTCAAAATAAAACCACCCCCGTGCTCTAGAAAGATATAAGTGAAGCACTAGAGCAAATGACAAACTACTCCAAAAGGTATAAGTGAAGATCAATGAGTAGTTGAATAAGTATGCAACTATGTGATGACTCTCTAACATTTAGGAATTTCAGATCTTGATATTTTATTCAAACAGAAAGCAAAACAAAACAAAATGACATTTCAAGGATAGCACACATCATGTGAAGAAGCAAAAAACTTAGGTTCAACCGATACTAACCGATAATCGTTGAAGAAGAAGGTGGGATGCCTACTGGGGCATCCCCAAGCTTGGATGCTTGAGACTTCTTGAAATATTATCTTGGCGTGCCTTGGGCATCCCCAATCTTGAGCTTTTGTGTCTCCTTAATTCCTTTTATGTCTCGGCTTCCCTACATCTTAAAAACTTCATCCACACAAAACTCAACAAGAACTCATGAGATAAGTTAGTATAAATCAACGCAATAACCTTATCATTCTCTACTGTAACAAATCACTAAAATTATTATTCAACATTGCATACTAAATGCCTCTGCATATTTAATACTCCTATCTTCAAATAGAATCATTAAACAAGCAAACATATGCAAACATAACAGCAATCTGCCAAAACAGTACAATTTGTAAAGAATGCCGGATTCATCATACTTCCCTGACTCTAAAAATTATGGGAAAAACTCTATACAGTAGAAAATTTCTCAGAGCTTATTTTGCAAAAAGTTTCAACAATTTATCACATTCTGACTTTTCTAGGGAATTTTTGCAACATCGATAAACTTTCTGTTTTCAAACAGCAACAAGTATACTAGCAAAATAAGCATGGCAAAGGCTATCCTTGACATTTTTATTGAAAATATAGATGCAAAACATTATTCTAAATAACAGAAAGCAAAAAAATGACGCTTGAATCAAAACACATATCATATGGTGAATAAAAATATAGCTCCAAGTAAAGTTACCGATTAATGAAGACGAAAGAGGGGATGCCATCCGGGGCATCCCCAAGCTTAGGCTATTGGTTGTCCTTGAATATTACCTTGGGGTGTCTTGGGCATCCCCAAGCTTACGCTCTTGACACTCCTTATTCCATAGTCCATCGAATCTTTACCCAAAACTTGAAAACTTCACAACACAAAACTTAACAGAAAACTCGTAAGATCCGTTAGTATAAGAAAATAAATCACCACTTGGGTACTATTATGAACTCATTCTAAATTCATATTGGTGTAATATCTACTGTATTCCAACTTCTTTATGGTTCATACCCTCCGATATTACTCATAGATTCGTCAAAATAAGCAAACAACACATAGAAAACAGAATCTGTCAAAAAATGAATAGTCTGTAGTAATCAGTAACTCTCGAATACTTATGTAACTCTAAAACTTCTACCAAATTAGTAAATCCTGAGAAATTTGATTAAAAATCCAGATAAAAAAGAATCATATCAAAAGCTTGCTTCTGTGAATTATCAAAACTAATTTACTGGATGAAAAAGTTTCTGATTTTCAGCAGGATCAACACAACTATCGCTGTAAGCTATCCTAAAGGTCTTACTTGGCACTTTATTGAAACAAAAGCTATAAAACATGATTACTACAGTAGCATAATCTGGTGAACACACAAAAACAGTAAAGGTAAATATTGGGTTGTCTCCCAACTAGCACTTTTCTTTAATGCCTTTCTAACTAGGCATGATGATGACAATGATGCTCACATAAAAGATAATTGAAACATAAATGGAGCATCATGAAGAATATGACTAGCACATTTAAGCCTAACCCACTTCCTATGCATAGGGATTTTGTGAGCAAACAACTTATGGGAACAATAATCAACTACCATAGGAAGGCAAAACAAGCATAGCTTCAAGATTTTCAACACACAGAGAGGAAACTTGATATTGTTGCAATTCCTACAAGCATATGTTCCTCCCTCATAAAAAATTTCAGTAGCATCACGAATGAATTCAACAATATAACCAGCACATAAAGCATTATTTTCATGATGCACAAGCATATAAATTTTACTCCTCTCCACATAAGCAAACTTCTTCTTCATGGCATACGTATCATCACAATAATAATCATAAATAGGAGGCTTGCTTTCATCATAATAAATTTGCTCATCAAAACTTGGGGAACAAAAAATATCATCCTTATCAAACATAGCTTCCCCAAGCTTGTGGCTTTGCATATCATTAGCATCATGGATATTCAAGGAATTCATACCTAATAACATTGCAATCATGCTCATCATACAAAGATCTAGTACCAAACATTTTAGCAATTGAGCACAATTTTCTTTTCCATCATTCTCATGAACGATATTAAAAATATGAAGCGTATGAGGCAAACTCAATTCCATTTTTTGGTAACTTTCTTTTATAGACTAAAGTAGTGATAAAACAAGAAACTAAAAGATTCGATTGCAAGATCTGAAGATATACCTTCCAGCACTCACCTCCCCGACAATGGCGCCAGAAAAGAGCTTGATATCTACTACGCAACCTTCTTTTTGTAGACGTTGTTGGGCCTCCAAGTGTAGAGGTTTGTAGGACAGTAGCAAATTTCCCTCAAGTGGATGACCTAAGGTTTATCAATCCGTGGGAGGCGTAGGATGAACATGGTCTCTCTCAAACAACACTGCAACCAAATAACAAAGGGTCTCTAGCGTCCCCAACACACCCAATACAATGGTAAATTGTATAGGTGCACTATTTCGGCGAAGAGATGGTGATACAAGTGCAATATGGATGGTAGATATAGGTTTTTGTAATCTGAAAATATAAAAACATCAAGATAACTAATGATAAAAGTGAGCACAAACGGTATTGCAATGCGTTGAAACAAGGCCTAAGGTACATACTTTCACTAGTGCAAGTTCTCTCAACAATAATAACATAACTGGATCATATAACTATCCCTCAACATGCAACAAAGAGTCACTCCACAGTCACTAATAGCGGAGAACAAACGAAGAGATTATTGTAGGGTGCGAAACCACCTCAAAGTTATCCTTTCTGATCGATCTATTCAAGAGTCCGTAGTAAAATAACACGAAGCTATTCTTTCCGTTCGATCTATCATAGAGTTCGTACTAAAATAACACCTTAAGACACAAATCAACCAAAACCCTAATGTCACCTAGATACTCCAATGTCACCTCAAGTATCCGTGGGTATGATTATATGATATGCATCACACAATCTCAGATTCATCTATTCAACCAACACAAAGTACTTCAAAGAGTGCCCCAAACTTTCTACCAGAGAGTCAAGACGAAAACGTGTGCCAACTCCTATGCATAAGTTCACATGGTCACTGAACCCGCAAGTTGATCACCAAAACATACATCAAGTAGATCACGTGATATCCCATTGTCACCACAGTAAGCACATTCAAGACATACATCAAGTGTTCTCAAATCCTTAAAGACTCAGACCGATAAGATAACTTCAAAGGGAAAACTCAATCCATTATAAGAGAGTAGAGGGGGAGAAACATCATAAGATCCAACTATAATAGAAAAGCTCACGATACATCAAGAAAGTATCACCTCAAGAACACGAGAGAGAGAGAGAGATAGAGAGATCAAACACATAGCTACTGGTACATACCCTCAGCCCAGAGGGTGAACTACTCCCTCCTTGTCATGGAGAGCGCCGGGATGATGAAGATGGCCATCGGCGAGGGATCCCCCCGCCGGCAGGGTGCCGGAACAGGGTCCCGATTGGTTTTTGGTGGCTACAGAGGCTTGCGGCGGCGGAACACCCGATCTATTGTGACCCTCGATGTTTTTAGGGAATATGTTTATATATATAGGTGAAAGAAGTCGGTTAGGGGAGCCACGAGGGTGGGGGCGCGCCCAGGGGGTAGGGGGCGCCTCCCTGCCTCGTGGATTCCTTGTTGCTTCCCTAACATCTACTCCAAGTCTCCTGGATTGCTTCCATTCCAAAAATAACTCTCCCGAAGGTTCCATTCCGTTTGGACTCCGTTTGATATTCCTTTACTGCAAAACACTGAAATAGGCAAAAAAAACTGCAATTTGGGCTGGGCCTCCAGTTAATAGGTTAGTCCCAAAAATGATATAATAGTGTATAGTAAAGCCCATAAACATCCAAAACAAATAATATAATAGCATGGAACAAAAAAATTATAGATACGTTGGAGACGTATCAAGCATCCCCAAGCTTAATTCCTGCTCGTCCTCGAGTAGGGAAATTATAAAAATAGAATTTTTGATGTGGAATGCTACCTAGCATATTTCTCAATGTAATTTTCTTTATTGTGGCAAGAATGTTTAGATCCAAATGATTCAAGATAAAATTTCATATCAACATAAAAATAGTAATACTTCAAGCATACTAACAAGTAATCATGTCTTATCAAAATAACATAGCCAAAGAAAGCTTATCCCAACAAAATCATATAGTCTGGCTATGCTCTATCTTCATCACACAAAGTATTTAATCATGCACAACCCCGATGACAAGCCAAGCAATTGTTTCATACTTTAGTATTCTCAAACTTTTTCAACTTTCACGCAATACATGAGCGTGAGCCATCGACATAGCACTATATGTGGAATAGAATGGTGGTTGTGGAGAAGAAAAAAAAGGAGAAGATTGTCTCACATCAACTAGGCATATCAACGGGTTATGGAGATGCCCATTAATAGATATCAATGTGAGTGCGTAGGGATTGCCATGCAACAGATGCACTAGAGTTATAAGTGTATGAAAGCTCAACAAAAGAAACTAAGTGGGTGTGCATCCAACTTGCTTGCTCACGAATACCTAGGG
This sequence comes from Triticum aestivum, assembly GCF_018294505.1. Lineage (NCBI taxonomy): Eukaryota > Viridiplantae > Streptophyta > Magnoliopsida > Poales > Poaceae > Triticum > Triticum aestivum. The sequence goes on from NC_057801.1 coordinate 243,918,511, forward strand.
CAATTTTGAGGAAGCCCATCATTGGAATATACAAGCCAAGTTCTATAATGAAAAACCCCACTAGTATATGAAAGTGACAACATAGGAGACTCTCTATCATGAAGATCATGGTGCTACTTTGAAGCACAAGTGTGGTAAAAGGATAGTAGCATTGTCTCTTCTCTCTTTTTCTCTCATTTTTGGGCCTTTCTCTTTTTTATGGCCTTTCTCTTTTTTTATCGCCTTTCTATTTTTTATGGCATTTCTCCTTTTATTTTTAATTTTCGTCCAGATTCTCATCCTGACTTGTGGGGGAATCATAGTCTCCATCATCCTTTCCTCACTGGGACAATGCTCTAATAATGAAGATCATCACATTTTTATTTACTTACAACTCAAGAATTACAACTTAGAACAAAATATGACTCTATGTGGATGCCTCCGGCGGTGTACCGGGATATGCAATGAATCAAGAGTGACATGTATGAAAGAATTATCAAGGTGGCTTTGCCACAAATACGATGTCAACTACATGATCATGCAAAAGCAATATGACAATGATGGAGCGTGTCATAATAAACGGAACGGTGGAGAGTTGCATGGCAATATAAATCGGAATGGCTATGGGAATGCCATAATAGGTAGGTATGGTGGCTGTTTTGAGGAAGGTATATGGTGGGTGTATGGTACCGGTGAAAGTTGCGCGGCACAAGAGAGGCTAGCAATGGTGGAAGGGTGAGAGTGCGTATAATCCATGGACTCAACATTAGTCATAGAGAACACATATACTTATTGCAAAAATCTACAAGTTATCAAAATGAAGTACTACGCGCATGCTCCTAGGGGGATAGATTGGTAGGAAAAGACCATCGCTCATCCCCGACCACCACTCATAACGAAGACAATCAATACATAAATCATGCTCAACCTTCATCACATAACGGTTCACCATACGTGCATGCTACGGGAATCACAAACTTCAACAGAAGTATTCCTCAAATTCACAACTGCCCAACTATCATCACTCTGATATTACCATCCTCATATCTCAAAATAGTCAGCAAGTATCAAATTTCTCATAGTATTCAATGCACTCTATATGATAGAAAGCAAATTACCATGTTGTTCTAGAAGACTCTCAAAATAATATAAGTGAAGCATGAGAGTTCATCTATTTCTTCAAAATAAAACCACCACCGTGCTCTAAAAATATATAAGTGAAGCACTAGAGCAAATGACAAACTACTCCGAAAGGTACAAGTGAAGATCAATGAGTAGTTGAATAATTATGCAACTATGTGAAGACTCTCTAACATTTAAGAATTTGAGATCTTGATATTTTATTCAAACAGCAAGCAAAAACAAAACAAAATGACATTTCAAGGATAGCACAGATCATGTGAAGAAGGAAAAACTTAGGTTCAACTGATATTAACCGATAATCATTGAAGAAGAAGGTTGGATGCCTACCGGGGCATCCCCAAGCTTGGATGCTTGAGACTTCTTGAAATATTATCTTGGGGTGCCTTCGGCATCCCCAAGCTTGAGCTTTTGTGTCTCATTAATTCCTTTTATATCTCGGCTTCCCTACATCTTAAAAACTTCATCCACACAAAACTCAACAAGAACTCATGAGATAAGATAGTATAAATCAACGCAATAACCTTATCATTCTCTACTGTAAAAAATCACTAAAATTATTATTCAACATTTCATACTAAATGCCTCTGCATATTTAATACTCCTATCCTCAAATAGAATCATTAAACAAGCAAACATATGCAAGCATAATAGCAATCTGCCAAAACAGTACAGTTTGTAAAGAATGCAAGATTCATCATACTTCCCTGACTCCAAAAATTATGAGAAAAATACTACACAGTAGAAAATTTATCAGAGCTTATTTTTCAAAAAGTTTCAACAATTTATCACATTCTGACTTTTATAGGGAATTTTTGCAACATCGATAAACTTTCTGTTTTCAAACAGCAACAAGTATACTAGCAAAATAAGCATGACAAAGGCTATCCTTGACATTTTTATTGAAAATATAGATGCAAAACATTATTCTAAATAAAATAAAGAAAAAAATGACGCTCCAAGCAAAACACATATCATGTGGTGAAAAAAAATATAGCTCCAAGTAAAGTTACCGAAGAATGAAGACGAAAGAGGGGATGCCATCCGGGGCATCCCCAAGCTTAGGCTATTGGTTGTCCTTGAATATTACCTTGGGGTGCCTTGGGAATCCCCAAGCTCAGGCTCTTGCCACTCCTTATTTCATAGTCCATCGAATCTTTACCCAAAACTTGAAAACTTCACAACACAAAACTTAACAGAAAACTCGTAAGCTCCGTTAGTATAAGAAAATAAATCACCACTTGGGTACTATTATGAACTCATTCTAAATTCATATTGGTGTAATATCTACTGTATTCCAACTTCTGTATGGTTCATACCCTCCTATACTACTCATAGATTCATCAAAATAAGCAAACAACACATAGAAAACAGAATCTGTCAAAAACAGAACAGTCTGTAGTAATCTGTAACTCTCGAATAGTTCTGTAACTCCAAAAATTCTACCAAATTAGGAAAGCCTGAGAAATTTGAGTAGAAATCCAGAGAAAAAATAATCAGGTCAAAAGCACGCTTCTGTGAATTATGAAAACTAATTTACTGGGTGCAAAAGATTCTGATTTTCAGCACGATCAACACAACTATAGCCGTAAGCTATCCTTAAGGTCTTACTTGGCACTTTATTGAAACAAAAGCTATAAAACATGATTACTACACTAGCATAATCATGTGAACACACAAAATTATTAAAGGTAAATATTGGGTTGTCTCCCAACAAGCGCTTTTCTTTAATGCCTTTCTAGCTAGGCATGATGATGACAATGACGCTCACATAAAAGATAAGAATTGAAACATAACGGGAGCATCATGAAGAATATGACAAGCAAATTTAAGCCTAAGCCACTTTCTATGCATAGGGATTTTGTGAGCGAACAACTTATGGGAACAATAATCAACTACCATAGGAAGGCAAAACAAGCATAGCTTCAAGATTTTCAACACATAGAGAGGAAACTTGATATTGTTGCAATTCCTACAAGCATATGTTCCTCCCTCACAAAAAATTTCAGTAGCATCACGAATGAATTCATCAATATAACCAGCACATAAATCATTATTTTCATGATGCACAAGCACATAAATTTTACTACTCTCCACATAAGCAAACTTCTTCTTCATGGCATACGTATCATCACAATAATCATCATAAATAGGAGGCATGCTTTCATCATAATAAATTTGCTCATCAAAACTTTGGGAACAAAAAATATCATCTTTATCAAGCATAGCTTCCCCAAGCTTGTGGCTTTGCATATCATTAGCATCATGGATATTCAAGGAATTCATACTAACAACATTGCAATCATGCTCATCATACAAAGATCTAGTACCAAACATTTTAATGCATTCTTCTTCTAGCAATTGAGCACAATTTTCCTCTCCATCATTCTCACAAAAGATATTAAAAAGATGAAACGTATGAGGCAAACTCAATTCCATTTTTTTGGTAATTTTCTTTTATAGACTAAACTAGTGATAAAACAAGAAACTAAAAGATTCGATTGCAAGATCTAAAGATATACCTTCAAGCACTCACCTCCCCAGCAATGGCGCCAGAAAAGGGCTTGATGTCTACTACGAAACCTTCTTCTTGTAGACGTTGTTGGGCCTCCAAGTGCATAGGTTTGTAGGACAGTAGCAAATTTCCCTCAAGTGGATGACCTAAGGTTTATCAATCCGTGGGAGGCGTAGGATAAAGATGGTCTCTCTCAAACAACCATGCAACCAAATAACAAAGGGTCTCTTGCATCCCCAACACACCCAATACAATGGTAAATTGTATAGGTGCACTATTTCGGCGATTATACGATATGCGTCACACAATCTCAGATTCACCTATTCAACCAACACAAAGTACTTCAAAGAGTGCCCCAAACTTTCTACCGGAGAGTCAAGACGAAAACGTGTGCCAACCCCTATGCATAAGTTCACAAGGTCTCTGAACCTGCAAGTTGATCACCCAAACATACATCAAGTAGATCACGTTAACCGGAGGCCCATAAACATCCAAAATAGATAATATAATAGCATGGAACAATAAAAAATTATAGATACACATTGGAGACATATTAGCAGGGCCCGTGGCGGCATTGGCCACCGGACGAAACGCGACGGGCACATCCATAGCCCGCTGGAGCCGTCTGAGCAACACGGACGGCGACTGCGGCCCGACGCTTGGCGCGAGCTCGGCGTGCGTCGGCCATCAGTAAAAAAACACTTCCGTGATGATACGTGTTTGTCACAGTAGGTCACATTTTCTGTCATGCATGTACATCCATGACGATTTTATGACAGAATCAAGATAGTCATACTTGTGCTGTCGTAGTAGTGTTCCATGACATTACCAAAATTATCATCATGGAAGTGTCCACTTCCATGACGATAAATCGCGCGTCATATAAGTGCTTTCGTCAAGGGTGACCGACACGTGGCATCCACCGTAATGGAACACCGTTAAGCTATTGGGTCCAGTTTTGGATCCGATAACCCGTTAACAGCCGCGTCCAATGGGGATTTTCCATGTGTAAAATCATCATTCGCTGGAGGAAACACGTGTCGGCTCGTTAGTGGGCCAGATGTCGACACGTGGCTGGGCCCAACAGAGGCCCATATAGGTTAAAAAGGCCGGCCCAGTCAAAGGCCCGTAGTACTTACTCAGGTACTAGTGGGCCAGCCCAATTACGGCCTGCTTAATAAAGGCCCATTTACGGCCTAAAGCCAGATCTGGCCCGTTAATTGTTCGCCGAATATTTGGGCCCATTTACGGCCCGAAGCCAGATCTGGCCCGTTAATTGTTCGCCGAATATTTGGGCCCAATTACAGCCCGGTGACTTTCGGCCTGTTAGAGGCCCGATGTAGACATGGGCCCATTTAAGCCCGGTGTGACTTTCGACCTGGGAATGGCCCGTGCTGCCCAAGTGCCGTATATGGTACGACGGGACATCAGGCCCACTAACGTCCCGTGATAACGGTGGCAACATTTAAGCCCAACGTGACTTTGGGCCTGTTAAAGGCCTGTCGCATAATTCGGCCCGTTGATGCCTGTACTAAGCTTTCGACCTCTTAAAGGCCCATGATATCAGTGGGCAACTAAGGCCCGAGATATGTTTTGGTCTGGTAACAGCCCATGATATAAGTGGGCCCAAAAAGGCCCGGTCTAAATTTCAGTCGGCTGAAGGCCCATCGACGACTAGTGAATATTGAGGCCCAACATGCATTTCGGCCTGCTAAAGGCTCATGGTTTCATTTGGGTCGTAACAGGCTAGTACAATATTCAGCCTGTTAATGGCCCAATGCTACTTGGGCCAAACTAAGCGCTGGGTCCACAAAAGGCTCAACTAAAATATAGGCATGTGTAAGTTGTGGGCCTGGTGCAAAGTGTGAAGGCCCCAATCATTCAAGCCCAAGAAAGATGCAGGCCGGCCCAATTGTGGCCCGCTAAAAACCAGGCCCGTTAGAGGCGAATGTTTCGGCCCGGTCGACTACATTTGATTTTTTTTTCAGATAGCGAATGATGGCAGTAACTAGTAGGTATTAAGAAACAAACCTACTCTATACAATAAAAAAATTATGGCATAGTAACTAAGAATAAACCTACACTATACAATAAAGGATTTATGGTATATTACATCCATTGGGCATCGAAGTTCGCCACCAGTGATCATAAAGCGCAACGAAGAAGCAGATTACAAAAACTGGGCACCATTGCAGCGTAACAAAATAATACTGAACCGAGACCACTTCCAAGATAGTTTAAGAAAGGTTAGCCTTGCGGGGGAACTGCTGCGCAAGCTGCTGAGCAAGGCTATGAGACCGACCTAGCATGTCGGTCATAGCTTCCAGGTGTAGTTGTTTAGCGATGACATTCTCAATGGTGTTCTCCGCAATCTTTCTTAGAGATAGGACTTCAAGTCGAAGTTGAGTTGCAGAATGCCTTTCTGCTAGAACTTGGGACTGAAGAATTCGAACTGATTCAGACAACGAATTCTGTGAGCTTGTCTGACTGCTAGTCTCAAGTAACTTGAACACTGCATCAAGACAAGACTTTCAAGATGTTTTGCCTTCTTTATTGCAATATATCTTGCGTTTGTCTCACAGCCTTCAGCAGACTTGTGCATGCCATCAGGCATATCACCCTGAAACAAAGCAGGGAGATGACAGGTTTTGCATGTGTATAAACAAAGATGATAATTGTGCTGTCAATTCCATCCAATTTCAAATTAGAAAATAAAGAGTAAGTTCAAAATATCAATAACATAATTTGGCATTGTTCACAATGCGGGGAGCTTCACCACACTACTGGATTACCATGTCAACATAACAAGCATATATGAAGGGCAAAGAAAATCATTGTATCTATTTTGGTTAATGTGCACGACATGTTGTTCATATCATCAACCACATCAGTAAGATAAAACAGGAGACTACAAGGTGCAAATGTGGGCTGCTTCACCACACACTGGATTATAGATCCACAAAAACAAGCATACATATAGGGAGCATTGAGTAATGTGCATGGTATGAATAAGGAATTTGGTTTTACAAGTAAAACTTAGAACTTACGGTTCTTGCGAACATGCATTTTGGTAGAAACAACAAACTAAACAGAAGTAAACAATAGGGAGTATGAGCAAATTAAATAGCAGTTGAGGATAAAGGCTTTAGAAGGACTGACTTGCATTAACAGTTAACACCGGCTTTATAATGCCCTTCTCCATGTCAAGGGAATGATAACTCAAGAATTTCAGCACATAATCTTCTTCGTAAGCATTGCATGTACTCTACATTTTGTAGAGAGTAATTATAGATATGATAATACTGGAAGGGATAGGGGATAATGTAGATAAGATGCAGATTGATGCTACATAATCAACTACCAATCCCTGGAAGTACAAGCATTACAGGACAAAATGTACTGACAAGAGCAATGGGCTACACTTTGCGCTGGCATTGTGTGTGTATTCTACTTGTTGGTAAGATTAAATATAGATCTGATCTTTTTTAGTAAATGGTGGGCGAGGGAGATAAGATGCAGAATGCTACACAATGAACCAATCCCTCTTCCCATAATACAATAGTGTTTTGAACACTGGTGTACTATACAAAATGTTCTTATATTATGGGATGGAGGGAGTAGCTGTTAATGTAAGTACAGTGATAGACGACGTTCAGTCCTTACAAGAGGACTGCAGAGCTAAACCTCTTCAAAAGCATTGGGTCGATTCTAAATTTATGTAAGAGTCCATACGGATCTTATAATGTCCACCAAATGGACGATAACGAGGCTAACATGTGAAGTGATGCTACATAATCAAACAGCTATGAAAGTAAGTATGGTCATACATGGCAAGAGGTACTCACAAGATCAATGCAGTGTGCAGTATAGTTGCGCGATTCCGTGGTCCCTTGAGAATGAATGTTCTTCTGCTAACAGTTTTCTTACAAGTGAGACGTTAAGGCAAATGCAGAAATGTAGTTCAAATTGTGATGTGATATCATAGACAGTACCTTACGCTGCAGCGAGACCAATGTGTAACAAGATTATTCTAGTCACCGTTGGATAAATGTAGCACCGTAGACTTTACAGAAATTTCGTTTAGAGGCTTTCCATCGAAGTGTGCTTGCCTCAGGTAGGAACGATACTTCATCAACGAGTGCTTGAAAAGCGCAACCAACCCTTGCTAGTCTTCACAATCCAGTTTGCTCCTCTCCTATTTATAAGAATGAAATCTTGTGTCTTCTGTCAGCACAAACATATGCAGTAATGACCATGAATAACATTAGTACATTACTTACGCGTAAGTTGCGGAGGAAGACTGTAAATTGTTCTATGTCTGCGGTATAATCTTTCCATGAAGGAGATGCGCACAAAGTTCCTGACAATAATATAAGCTTCGTCTTCTAAACTGGGAAGAAATGGAACAAGGGTCCTATTTGCTGCAATTGGGTCTCTCTCTGGTTCGAAAAGGGATTTGGCAACTGGATTTGGTGTACTCTTTGCTGGAATGGGGGTTTTACGTCGTAGAGATAGTGCTATGTCAACTGGCATAATCATATTGTTTGCTACAGTTGTGGTCTGCTGAGTTGGGACATCAGAAATGACCAGTGTAGTAGGGCTAGAGTATGCTAGAGTTGGGATGTTTTGTGGGTCAGGTGATATTGCAACTACACCTAATGGGCTATTTGATTTATCAGGTGCCACTACCTTTTCCAAATACTTTGCTTGTGCTCCTCCATGATCAGCAATCGCCCTCTTGCTTTTGAACGTCTGATACACAAGAACAACATTTGAAAGGATAAATATGGTATGATGACAGATGGAATATGTACTGAAAATGGATAGGCGAGGCGTATTCACATACACGATGTGTAAACTAAGCTAATGGGAGTTCAACAAAGTAGAAGCAATGCAAAGCATCAGTTGCAAGATATGTGCGACCAATATAACCTTGGAAAGTTAGAGCAAGCACCTTGATGGGTGAATAAGATAGGGCATCTTCCTCCGACTCCTCCACTAGGGAGCTACATTGACTTAGGTCTCCCTCTAGCTCAGAATCACTGTTAGGATCATATTCTAAGCATGAATCTGTAGGTGGAGAGCGTTTGCATTGCATTGCATCCAAACTTGATTTCAGTCCCTTAATGCCAAGTTTTACAGCCATAGCATTGTTCTGCTTTATTCTTTTCATGCACGCAAGCTCATAATCATTATGATGCTATTCAAAATCTGAGATTCATGAAAACATAAAAAGTAGTCAGATTATCTATGGAATGCATTGTGGATTCAACTCGAAGAGTGTCTCCCTATAAACCCCTGCATATGCAAAGTTCACCCCCCCCCCCCAACCGTGCTGACCAGACCACACACAAAAATACAAGCCCCTTATGTCTCTATACACTACAAAAGAAAGACACATCCATGACATTTTGGGCCGAAGGAATTTTTTTCTATCATACTTATGCCACTTCAATGATGATAATTGTGACAAAACCTGGTATCATCATAGATGTGGTGGGCTCCTACTTCTATGACAAAAAATCATGACAGAAAATGGGCTTTCCGTCCTGGGCGGGCCGGAGATGCAGCTGCATGACATTCTTTGGGTCGTCCATGATGGAAAAAATCGTGGTAGAAGCAATGGCGAGGAAAATTTGGGCGAGTTCCTGGTTACAGTGGGTGGTCGGGGGCCGAGCAATGCGCATTTCTCTCGTACACGTACGCATGTGTGTGCGAGGCGTTGGGCTCTAACTGAACCTGAGCGAGGCATTGGGCTCTAACTGAACCCGAGCGATTGCATTGTAGGCTACGCGTTACTGACCCCGAGCGATCGATCGATGGCTGTTAACTGAACCTGATCCAGCGATTCCTTCGCTACTCCTGCTAACTGAAGTCGGTCGATGATGCCTCTGGATGAACAGTGAGCATTGCAGGGGGGTGGTAGTGGATAAACAGTGAGCGGTGGGGGTGGATGAACAGGACCCCGTGGAGTTGCCTCTAGATGAACAGGACCCCAATCGATCGAGCCGGTTGGGGATGGATGAACAGACCCTGTGGAGGGCTGGATGAACAGGTCGACCACGTGGAGGGCTGGATGAACAGTAGACGGTGGAGGGGTTGATGAACAGTAGCCCGTGGAGGGGTGGTTGAACAGGAGCCTGTGGAGAGGGGTGGTTGAACAGTAGCCGATGGAGTAGCGCACGATGGAGGCTGGATGAACAGGAGCCCGTGGATTAACAGGAGCAGGTGGAGGCTGGAGGAGGTTGATGGTGGACGAACAGTAGCCAGTGGAGGCTGGAGGAGGTCGACGGTGGAGATGAACACTATCCCATGGAGTCCCGTTTTGCGGTACGCCACACCCCTCCCGATCAACAAGACCCCGTTTCGACCGTAGGAGGTCCACCACAAGTCCGTTTCCTCCGTTTTGCGGTACGCCAGACCCCTCCCGATGAATAGGATCCCGTTTCGAATGTGGCCTGTCGAACACAAGGCCGTTTCCTCCGTTCTGTGGTACGCCAGGCCTCGTTTCCATCGCCTGTTCCATCCAAGCCGGTTGGCTCCCACGTGTTATGTTGCCTCCTGATGAACACGACGCATTCCGTTGCCTCCCGATGAACATGACGCATAACATTACCTCCCCATGAACACGACGACGACGCAGTTTCTCTGTTCCAACCCAGCCATGTACACGAGCCCTGGCCGTACGTATGCGCGAGTAGGCATTCGAGACCCCATCCGTATGCACATACGTGGCTATATTTTCTTTCTTGCACACTGGCCGCTGTACGTACGTGTACATGCTAAGTGCGCGCCTCTACTACGACACGTGCGTGACTCTACATCCACCAGTATGTACGTACACGTTCGTGACCAGAATGACAACGCTACGTACGCTTCGACCAGCTGGGTCCTGACTGTCAGGCGCTTCCTTGCATGCGAAGATGTAGCTGGTGGGTCCCAGCAGTCAGGGGGGCAAATCATTTTTTGTTGTTTCCCGGACGCACTTCCTTGCGTGCGAAGATGTAGCTAGTGGGTCCCAACAGTTAGGGGGGCGAATCATTTTTTTTCGGACGCACTTCCTTGCATGCGAAAATGTAGCTGGTGGGTCCCAGCAGTCAAGGGGGAAGCGTTTTTTTCGCGAAATAAGGTGGCATGTCCGGTGGGTCCCTACTGTCAAGTGGAGGAATAATTATTTTGCGCGTAATAAGGAGGCACTTCCTTGCGGCCGCCATGGACCCAGCTGTCAGCCTCTCCACGTACAGTACTCTTCCGATGGAAGTCGTTCCTTGACCATGTTGACCATGCCGCGCCGAGATCACCAGGGCGGTGGACAATGGCGAGGCCTAGGAAGGGGACGACACGGAGCCGGGGAAGACGCGGCAGTGGATGCCCACGCATAGAGGAGTATGAGGGTTCACTCGTTCGGCTACGGTGTGAGGCTGTTGTCGCCGCAGAATAATAGGGGGTGTGGGTTAGAGGGATGGCCTGGCCAGCGGCGGGAGTAGTAGGGGCGGTGAGGCCTCCGCGGCATCACAGCCGGCCACAGGAGGCAGGAGCACGCGGCACGACCGGCGCTGCTTTGGGTGGCTGGAGCAAGAAGACCGGAGGTTGAAAAAGCACTACGGCCGTTGGATGGACATCGTATGGTCACTGGAGCTAGAATCGTTCATATTGACTAAGTTGACAAAGCCCTCTGTCCCCGTCAACTTAGTAGGCCCACAAGTCAGCCTGCCACGAAGGTGGGTCCCAGCTAGCAGGGGGAGTATTCATTTTTTTCTGCGTAATAAGGAGGCACTTCTAGTGGGTCCAAGCTGACAACGGGGGGAAGGTTTTTTTCACAAAATACGGTGGCCCATCAGGTTAGTCCCAACAGTCAGGGGGGAATGTTTTTTCACAAAATACGGTGGCCCGTCCAGTGGGTCCCTGCTGTCAGGTGGAGGAATCATTATTTTCCGTGTAATAAGGAAGCACTTCCTTGCTGCGGCCGTGGACCCAGCTGTCAGCCTCTCCACGTACAATACACTTCCGATGGAAGTCGTTCCTTGACCATGTTGACCATGCTGCGTTCCGTTGCATGCATGCATCCATGGGCATGGTGCGTCCCCACTGTCAGCCTCTCACGTACAGTCATCTTCTGATGACTCTCGGTTGTTGACCACACCGTGCCGAGCGCACCAAGGCCGGTGGACGATGGTGAGGCCCTAGACTGGAATGACCCAGAGATGAGGAAGATAAGGCAATGGAGTTGCAGATGGAGAGGAGTGGAAAACTTGACTGGTTTGGGTGCGCGGCAGCAGAGTCGCGGTGCCGCCCACAGGAGACAGGAGCAAGAACAGAGGTTGAAGAAGGAGCACGGCTGTTGGATTAACATCCAACGGTCCAGCTGCTAGAATCATTTGTTGATTAAGTTGATAAAGCCCTACGTACACGTCCGCTTAGTAGGCCCACAAGTCAGCCACCAAATCTGACGGGTCCCAGCTATCAATGGGATGAATAATTTTTTTTGCAAAACAAGGAGGCACTTCCTTCCGTGAGAAGATACAGCCGGTGGGTCCCAACTGTCAGGTGAAGGAAACATTTTTTCAGCTTAATAAGGAGGAACTTTCCTTGCGTAGGACCATGGACCTCGTTAGTCCCAGCCGTCAGGCTCTCCACGTACAGTCCTCTTCCGATGACTCGTCTGTTGACCATGCCGCACCGAGCGCAATGAGGCGGTGGATGACGGCGAGGCCTCAGATGGGAATGACTCGAAGATGGGAAGACACGGCAGTGGAGTCACAGATTGAGAGGAGGAGAAGGGTTATAACTAGTTCTGGTGCGGCATGGGGCTGTAGTCGGTGGAGAATAACACGAGGTGTGGAGGGGTGGAGGGATAGCCTGGCCGGCGGTGGGGTAGCACTTCACGGTGATGTGTGCTAAGCATAGCCGCTAGCCGCCGGAGGCCAGACCAGGCGGTCCCAGCGACGCTAGAGGAAGAAGACGAGAGATTGAAGGTGCATGCCGTCCGTTGGATATATATCCAATGGCCGTGGATGTCATAATCATTTGTTGACCAAGTTGACAATGCCCTGTGTAGGCTTCGACCTATTGGCCCACATGTCAGCCTGCAAAAATGTGGCATATATTTAACCCATGTTTTCTAGAATGTACAGTCCATTTGCTGGGGTGGGTGAACAAATAATTTCACGTCAATCAGGCCCATTTATATTTTCTAAGAAATCCCAGCCCATTTGCACTTCCTTGAGATACCCGAATTAGCTGGGCTCGTTATATATATAATGTTATGTTAGAAGGAGCAATTAATATCAAAAAATAAACCGGAGAGGCACATTTTATATATATATAATTATCAAATTAGTGAGTTATTGCTCAAAATAAAAATGAGCGCGTTATTATTAAATTGGTCCTTAAAATCTTCGCAAGCTTTTGTACGCAATCACCATGATTTTCCTTGCCTGTGAGTCAAAAAGAACCAGGATTTTCCTTGCCAACTTCTGTTAAACATTTACTTTTATAAGTTAATAACACGTGGGATGTTTTTATAATGTATATATAAGTCTCTATAAAATATACGATAATAGTAATAATATAAATATATATAATGTGGTTAGAAGGGAAAAACATAAATTGGACACAGAATTATTATTCTTATATATAGATAAATAGAACAAAGACCTGCGTTTTATTAAAAAAATACATTGGGATGCCGATCTTTAAGAAAAAGCCCATAGGCCGGTATGGACCTCAAAAAATAAGTTGAAACCACTGTCTCCGTATGTCGTGGGCTACGCATGTTAAAATACAAAACCTAGGCCTATACTTGTTCGCCCTCTAGAAAAAAATGATACCAAATCCCCGAGCGAACTGGATTAAAGAGGGGGCCAGCGGCACGACTAAAGAAGCACATCAGGAGCGATTTTAAACTTGCCTCTGCACCATACAACTTGTATTTTTAGCCTCCCAGTCCGTCGTGGTTCACCAGCAGCCCATTTGCTGGGCGGGCCAACCTAAAGAAACCAGCACTCGATTTTTCATCAAGCTCCCAAAACAACGCAGTACTATATTTGTTTTGAGGCTGAAAACATTATGGCAGGGGTTGAGCGGGGGAGAGGGGAAGACAGAGTAATAAAAAGAGTAAAAAGAGCTGATGCGTCATTGCTACCCTAACAAAGCAGGTGCAATTCTTCTCGGGAAGAAGGTGTGCCATTGACACCCACATGTCACATACCCCACAGTAGGCATACTAACAAGTTCACACACAAATATAACAGAAAAGGTAAACATTCGTATCAAACTCAGGTTCACAGGACACGTTCATATTCATAGCCAACATTCACTATCAACAACTCAAAAGATTCATACATACACAAGTTTAGCATATCTATGCATCCAAATGATTGAAAGATCACATGACAATATTCATACATAATTCACAAAAAGATTCAGATATACACATGTTCAGTATGTTTATGCATCCAAATGATTGAGATCATAGCCAATATGATCCATGGACGAACTTTAATTACCTAGGGTATAGACTGGTAAATGGTGTTCAGTCGAAGGTACCTCTTTCTAAAATTAATTCTTGTATGAGTAAACTTTCGAGTACATAAGAGGTAGCACAGACAATCTGAACTTTGCTTGTAGTTTTATCCTCAAATAGTGGCCTTGTGCCGAGCGAGGTTTGAGCAACTTGGCCACTACTTTCATCCAACTAGTTTACTGGCTCATCTTGCTCCTGTAGCTCGCCAAAATTCTACATTGCAGACGAGAAAGGAGGCGGTTGAGAAAATGAACCACCCAAATTTTTTGTGCAGTTCAACTGAAATGGAGTATCCCTGGCATGCAGACTAATTAAGTGCCAGATGAATATACGCGTCAACCAACTTGTCTGGAATCTTTAGACTCCATGCCACATAGTTCGCTACCATATCTGTCGATAACCAAAAGGCACAAGTTGGGACCAAAGACTGGACTGTGTTCTTCTAGGCTATGCGCCAAGAAATATTTTTGGCATTCACTCTCCTAATACTTAGGAGTTTGACAACTGGTTGATGCCGGTTGATACTGGAATGAATATAGGCACTTCTTGTCAACATCGATGCTTGTCTGAGTGAACTTTGGAGTACATAGCAGCAGCATATGTATCTGTCCATCTGATCATTTTGTGCAGTTCTCTGAAATCACCCAATGCAATGATTTGCCTGCAAGTTCAGGCTCCAAGTTACTCCTTTATAAAATCGGCAAACAGTAGCACAATACCAAATTGCCAATACATGACAAGCACAATAATTAGGATAAAGACCAGTACCAACCTGTGTAAGGTAGCATATCAATTACTATTTCCTTTGACTGGAAGCCGAGATAAGCGAAGCGACTAACAGCGAAGGAAGAAAGCAAGCCGAGATTAGCGACTGACATGAAAGGACGGAAGCTATCGAGGCAATGAAGCACCCAAAGTTTTTGTGCAGTTCTACCAAAATCGAGCATCCCTGTTGGCACATATATTGAGAGAGTGAGATTACTGTAATAGTGGGACTAGTTGATGAAACATACACTAACAAATAGAAGCACCCTCATTATCTTAATGGGTAAAGTTAGCAACATTGTAGTATTGCTTAAAGAGAGGTATTAGTTTATTTAATCAGTGCCAATTATCTCAACACTGAAAGCATTACCATTTATCATAGGTTGCAAAACTTTAACGTGCAAAGATAAAGGAGTTTCTCATGACAGTAGCACGATACAAATAGAGATGACAGCAAACTAATACGAATGAAGGCCTTAGGCCCGTACCAACATGTAGTCCCATAAGAGATGATAAAGCACTCATTGGAATCACTCAATAATATATATTTTTCTGCACTTCAAATGTATGGTTGAAATCACTCTAGTTTACCAGTGCTGAGATTATATCGAAAGATTATAAAGAACTTCCAGTAGAGTTAAAGCACTGGCTGGGATACAGTTCATTGTATTGTCTTGTGTAGTTCCACTAAAATGTATGATTGGCACAACATGATCCCTGTTTGCACAAGTAGGAACAAGGTGAAACCTTCATTAGCTTAGTGAGAAAGGATAGGAAGACATTAGCATATTTCTCTAACAGTAGCATCAAATTCATGATGGAAAATACGCAAAACATTGCCTCATTGAACCAATGGAAATAAATTGACATGCAAAACAATAGCACTATTATGTCATGACACTAATAATATTCCCTCCCTGCTCCACCACACGATTCACCTCCATAGACAAACATACACAAGTACATGATTCAGCATAGGGTCCTACTAAAGATTTGTTTAACTCTGACAAGAAAATTAGCCAGCAATAAATTTAGTGGTACTTAAGTACTCCTAATTAATTAAGTGAGACAGCAGAAGTGGAAGGGCTTCGAGTATGACCGTTGGTGTTGAGCCAGGTGAATACATGCTCGGCGTTTACGTAGGCCTCCATCAAACGTCTAAACAGTAATGTCAGGCACTGCCGGGGCGCACAGGTGATGGGCTCGCCATTTGCGTTGCGCCATGAGCAGGACTTTGATTTAGAGGGCGACGTGCATGCATTAACATGCTTTGATGGCGTGAGCTTGAGTGTATGACACGAAGTATTTCATTTTCATTTGGCTGACGAGGGTGCGTTGCAGTGACGAGTCTGTGGTTTGATTCCCCACATACGCATAATTTTGGTTTTTACAGTATTTCTTTCTCCATTGACAGGTAGGCCCGCGTAGATAGATAAAGAACATGAGCTGATGAGGCGCATGCGAACTGTTTGACTGGTCAACTAGACAAATACGGAGCTATACGCTGAGCTAGTGACCGTATAATCACCATATCTCGTATACAATGATCAAAGTGAGCTATCAAGACAAGTTCGATGACCGCCAATGCATTTTACTCGGTAATAAATGACCAAGATTGAAGGGGAATCCAAATTTCCTTCGTCTTCTGTCCTTGAGCTCTTGACAAACCAATGCACTATACGGTTGTCTGGCCACTCCACCCCAGAGCTCTCACCAAGCGTCATTCATGCCACCGCGCCACACACTAACCGGTAAGGCAGCGATGGCGTCCCGCTGCGCCGAGTTCCTTGCCGCCCACGACCGCACACAAAATGGTAGGGAAGCGATGGCATCCCGCCGTGCCGAGTTCATCGCCGCTCGCGACCTCACACCTATGTGGGAGGAATTTGAAGATGCCAAGGCCGGATAGGCGGTAGAGAAAGAGGCGGCCAAAGCCGCACAGAGGAAGCGGAAAAGTCAGAAAGCACTCAAGAAAAGAGAGGCCCACCGCTTCAAGAAAGAAGAGGGTGCACGCGCTGCTACGGAGAGGCCAGCGGAGATCCAAGCATGGTGGGGTGTCGCCGACAAAGCTGGGAAGGAGAACAACGACGTCTGGCCAGCATATGAGAAGTAGTAGTACTAGTAGTTAGTGTGTGTGTCTGTGTCTGAGTACGAGCATGTACCAGTACTACTAGTTACAACTATAGTTTTTAGAGCAAATTACCAGTACATTAGCCTAGACTAAATGGGAAAATTCCTATCCTATGCATCAAATGGCATCTCTTTCTCTATAGGAAATGAGATGCATGTCATCTCACTTCCTATTATTTTCATATTCCTATAAAATTCCTATCCTATGAACGAAAGGAGGCCTCTATTGGAGTAACTACTTTAGCTAGTAGTACTGCTAGTACAGTAGTTTTCTTCAAGAAGCGGAATTCAACGAAGTCATGATGGTTCCTTCGTCCGAGCAACTTCAAAGTGGGAAGTGTGCCTGTGATTTGACAGCTCATTAGTCATTGTTACTGCGGCGCGACGACCGGGGTGACTCTCCCTTGGAGTTCTGCGTGCATGGCAAGTGGACTAGGATGGTTGACGTCCCACATGTTGGCAAGTATTCTTTTCGATATCGAGGAGCAAGGAAACCGCATGGTATAGTATAACTGCTGATTGGTTCTCAAAAAATAGTATCACTGTTGATTTATAATTATTTTTTATTTCTGATGAATGCTAGCGTTTCAACTCTTAAGACGAAGAGTGCCAAACACGGCACGTGCTGGATGTCCCACACGTCAGCGAAAGGAGTGGGGCATGAACAACATGGTAGAACCCAGCACAAAAAAACCCAGCATGGTAGAGCGTCTCCACTTCTTCCACTTCTAGGTCGGAGACCACACGTAGTAGTACTTAGTGGTATGAATGATACAAAGTGCGACCTGGAGAGAAAGACACTCTAGTTGTAAGGTCCCAGGGCATACACGTAAACAAATATAAAAGTTAATATGTGCCTCCAACTAATATAGTAGTAGTAGAGTACTTAGGCACGTACTCCATAACATCACCGTGCATTGCACGTACAACATTTAGTGGTAGTATGTAGTAAGATACAAATGCCACCCAAGAGTTCCCTTCTCGACCCACTTTTGGGTGTTTGGTAGAGTGTATGGAGGGTGCATGAGTCCACACTAGTTTAACACAAATACACTAGAAGCATGCATGAAGAGAGCATGCATGAAGAGGGGTGTTGAGTTGAGCATGCATGAAGAGGGAACAACTATGCTGAGACGAGAACGCAACCAAACACACCCTATATGCCATGCATGTTCATACCATTTGTGCCTTTCTACTTCACTTGCTGCACTACATTACTCAGGTTCGTACGTGCACTCCTGGGTACATTTCTGTCTCGTAGTTCCAGTCCCACGTGTTCTTCATATAGATGGAACGATCCTTGCATAACATGTGCACCTTGATGCTAGATGTCTCGCGTGTTGGCAAAAGGATGAACAAATCTCACGTAAAAAAATAGACTGGAAGAACATAGATTCCCAATGACCGAGAAGGAGCAAGGAACCTCGTGGTGCAGCATCTGCACTCATAATATTTAATATTATTCAGCGATATAAAATCAACCAATCATCTCCACAGTGGACTGGAAGAGTACGAAACACGGCAGCCCAGTGTAGTTACATCATACTAGTACATGGCTAACCCACGCTATCACCATATTTCTTGGCTTCCGTGCGACACCTATCTCTAGTAATCCAGCAGCCTGTATCGCTTCTCCCTCCTCGTCTCTCTCAAAGTGCAGCGGGCTGGCGTTTTTGCTGTCTATTGAGGTCGGTTAAATCATCACATGTTAGCGACATGCCAAGAGCATTCTAAAAAAAATCCTTTCACGTTCCGTTTTGAAAAAGAAAAAAATCCTTTCACGTACGAATTTGACTGTATGCTTTGAGCAACTTGCATGTCCTATACTGCTCCTGTTTGATACTCTAACTTAGCTAGAGGTTAGACTAACTCATGACTAACCCTGAACTAACTGTAGCCAAAGAGGTGTTTGGTTGACAAGGTTAGATTGACAATAAATGCATTTGATGGATAGAGAAAAGTGATTTTTCAGTGGTCCCAATGAGACTATCTCCAGTTAGCACCTCTTGGGTGGGATATTTTTTTTGGTGGGTTCAGTGCAACTTGCTCCAATTTAAACCCTCATGCTTGGATACTTTAGGGCTATTTGAGCCCCAACTAGCTCAAACTAACTCTAACCCATGGATCCAAACAGGGCCTATGGCCAGTCTCGACGCGAAGCAGTTGCGTGCATCGGGAAGCGGCGCTCTCTCGACCGTCCTGCCATTTCAAAGCCGGCGCCAGTGAGAGATCACCTCCGCTCTGGCCGGGCATTAATGCGGCACTGATGCTCCAGGGTGACGCTGACCGTTTCGCACGGGAAGTGCGCTGGCAAGGGAGTATAGGTTTTGAACCGTTTTAGGTGTAGTACTACTAGTTTGCAAAACTACTCAATTATTGCACTCAGTTTCCTAAGAAATTGTGGTAAAAAACGTTACTCCACAGCCCGCTTCTCTTCTCCTTCCTCTTCCACCGCCCGCGCACGTCCACGGGAAGCAGCCGGTCAACCCTTATATAGGAGTGCTAGCACAAAAAGATGCATGCATGACCACTAAAATTTCCATATTAAAGTGCCGCTCCGGCGGGAGTATGGCATATGTTGTTACCTTCGGCCGGGCCATGGATACCGGGAGACGGTGGTCAGAGAAGAGGCGGGGGGTGGGAATGAATGCATCTACTGTTTGGGTTCGCCGTCCGGCTTAAATAAATGCACGGCATCACGTGTACCCACGGGTGCACAAATTGTAACATACATGTCTGCTTAAGTGGGCGTCACGTAACTGGTGTGTGTGTGAGAGAGATTCTGAGAGACAGAGTGCGTTTGTGCGACTCTACTCTTCGGACATGTACTCAACCTTTTGCATCGGGATATAAGTATAATGGTATTTACTTTAGCTAGTGATTTACGTGGCCATGTTAACGTGGTTGTGTAAAAAAATGTCACTTCCTGCTCGTGATTTGCATTATATAATTACAAGCAAGATGCTCGTGCATTGCACGAAACATCAATATGCATTTTTTTACAAAACCCTCGTTGTGATTGACCCATGCAGGAGTAATCCCTTGTGTAAAAACTAATGATATCTCGAGAATTTTATCGGAAAACTGGTATCTTGAGAATGTCATCGAAAAAAATGAAAGATGAGAGATAAGGTGAGGAGGAGTGGAGCGTGGTGGTGACTATTGGTCGGAATGGGCGGAGGCATGGGGATGGACGACACCGGCAGGCGGCAGCGGCCACCATGCTAGATTGTTCCATAGACTTCCTTTTTAATTGCTGAGCAATGAGGTTGTGGGAGATAAGGATGTGGAGAGAGGTGCTGGTATCTTTTGTAAAATTATCATAGTTTGCTTTCTATCCGTCAGATATAGATCAGACGGTCTATATTACAAGATGGCAGGTACACTATCATCACCAACTCATTTTTTATAAGGGTACAGATGATAAGTTTGCTGACTACTAAAGTAAAGTGGAATTTGTCCATGTTATACAAGTAAATTAAGTTGATTGTTTATCATAAGGGTAAGGTTGGATGAAGGGTGGTAGGAACAAATGCTCCGCCTAGAGCATGTGTGTGTGAGATGGAGTCTTAGTGTATGTGTGTGTGTGTGTGGTGTGTGTGTGTGAGAGAGAGAGAGAGAGAGATGGAGTCTTAGTGTGTGTGTGTGTGTGAGAGAGAGAGAGAGAGAGATGGAGTCTTAGTGTGTGTGTGTGTGTTTGTGTGTGTGGGTGGGTGGGTGTGCGTGCGTGCGTGTGTGTGTGTGTGTGTGAGAGAGAGAGAGAGATGGAGTCTTAGTGTGTGTGGGGGGGTGCGTGTGTGTGTGTGTGTTTGTGTGTGTGTGTGTGTCGCGGGGTCCTCGGTGGCGGACGTAATTTAAGTGTGCATGGCTTCATCATAGAGAGGTGATGTGTATGCAGAGGCCACCAACGATGGGGTGCGAGAGAGAAAATGCCCGTAGAGAGGGAAGAGAAGGTGTGTGCATGTGAGAGGAGTCGACATCTAGAGAATGTGTTTGTTCGAGAGACACCAAGGAAGACTACTATATATCGATGGTGCATGTAGGCGGGAATTAAACAAAGGGATGGTCTTATTGGTTTCGGGGATATAGGGGAAGAGTGAGAGGGGGGTAGCTAGAAGGAGATTGTTAAGTGTGAGTGTGTGTTTTACCCATCCAGGCGGAAGTTATCTGCACACAAGAGGAGAACGATTCGATGTGGCATTAGGGTTGAGGGTAATTAACTACGTATGGAGACATAGAGACCTTGAACGTGCATGTGTGAGAGGTATACATGTATACGTGGGATGTGTGTGTGCGCGCACATGATCGAGATAAAAGGAAGAAGACATAAGTCATAAGATCAACGACATGGGAGAGACAGATCGGTATGACAATATGCATGCATGTGAGAATGCAGGGAAGAAGGCCCGACAATTGAGCATGTGTTTTTGTCTTTAAGAGATAGTGGCGTGGGCTGGAGCATGCATCTATGGTGAGCAGAGGGAGTGAGGCACAACGATTGTGCAAAAGAGATCAACCAATAAATGCATATGTATGGAGATACATATATAGTGTGGGTGATAGGAAGCAAGACTCCGTGCGAGAAAGAAATGTTGACGGAGAAACTACAGATAGATACAGAGATGGAGATGCTAGCTAGAGGGACATCCAGTAGTTTGAGTGTTGGAGATGACCGCCAGGTAGTTCAGAGGGTGAAGTTATATATGTGTGTGAGAGAGAAAGATAAAAAGAGGGCACTTGACTGCATGTAGAGATAAACATATGTAGTGCGCGTGATAGGAATCAAGAGTGAGGGCGAGAAAGAAGGTTGATGGAGAAACAGATAAATAGAAAGATAAAGATGCTAGCTAGTGTGCGTTAGAGATAGGATTCGAGTGGATCAGAAGGCCGAGTTATGTGTGTGGGTGTGAGAGAGATAGAGAGAGGGTGCATGTGAGTCACATACAAACAGATATCAGAGAGAAATGAGATCCCGAGAGACGAGTTTTGTGTCTGCGAGAGAGAAAGATATTTCACAATGAGAGTGATAGCTAGAGAGACATATGAGGGAACGCACGATATCTCTAGGGAGAGAGAGTGTGTGTGAGCGACATACAAGAGAACAGTGGAGAAATATGAGACCCTGGGAGACAAAGTTTGTGTTTGTGTGTGAGAAAGAGATATTTAAGAGGAAGAGTCGTAGGTTCTCATATCTAAGGAGCGAAAGACATCTCTGTATGAGGGGTGTGCGAGTGGCACACATGGGAATAGTAGAGAGAAATGAGACCCCGGGAGACAAAGTTTTGTGTTTGTGTGAGAGAAAGAGATTCCACATGGAGAATCATAGTTAGAGACACATAGCAGGGAGCGAGATATACTTAGAGAGGTATAGAGTGATGAAGGTCGAGGGAGAGAGTACCGTCAGTGTGTTACAAAGATAAAAGATCATTGTGGACATACAGGTAGCACGAGAGATACCTGAGAGACGATGAACGCGTATAGGTCCAGATAGATAGTCCTATATAAGCATGAGTGATAGCTAGATGAGACGAATATCTGGATTAAAGGGTATTCAAATATTTAAACTGGAGCTCAAGACATCGATAATATCATAACACAAATTGGTGTATCAAACATGCATATTCATTTGAATTTGGACACACGTGTAATGTTATATAGTTTATCAATATTGGTGATCCATAGATTCTTTAATTACAAACAATGCATGGTTTATATGCAATTAATGTGTAAATGGGATTACACTATATGTTGCGTGTGTGAAACACATTATACATGTTTGAGAAGTAAAAAAAACCGCATGAAACACACATTAATTGGAGATAGTTAGCGAGGAATGCATACATTGGATTTCAACATAAAGTGGTTTCAAATATTTGAAAATCCAAATTGATGGATACAACCTTATGAATCTGAGATCATGCCATTTGTAAACCATATTTATGTATAAATGGTGTTGTGCTTTTGAAAGTACATATAAAAAATGATGTATATAGAATTTAATTCAAATCGAAAATGGATACCGCCCGGAAAAAAGTAGAATACAAATGGGATTCAAATTGAGTTGGCATGGTAAACGTGCACTCTACAAAATTTGAACGAAGCGGGGAAAGTCGCAGTAACAGCCTAAAACCAAAATCTGCGAGATGGAAATTACTACTGCCTATCCCTACCACACAAAGCCTATCTACTGGATTTCTATAGGTTTCGATAGGGGTAGGTTTGTAATTTCACCCAAAATGTGACATAACCGCCTCTCACCCGGATTCATACATGGTGGGCGCCAAAACACAGTGTGTACTCGACCGAAATCAACTCCCTCCCCGATTCATATTCATACACGGTGGGCGCCAAAAACAAACTCCCGTCGGCAAATATTTGGTGTATGCAAGATTACCGTCCTATCCCCAACCGACTAATATTGCTGTGATGTAGGAAATTTGAAACGGGGGCTAAGTTTGTAAATTTCCTCACATTTGAGACAAGCGCGCCCTGAATACATGGTTCCCCCATTCCTCTCTACCTCCCTTTTCCCCATTCGTACTCCGTGGGCGCCAAAACACCTCTCCACCCCAGCCTCCTCCATCCGCCACCCCATCCACCACTATCCTCCTCCACCATGCCGGAGCTGATACCCTGATGCCGCCGTCCATTTCAAGAGATCGACCTCTCTCATCCACGGCTTCGGACCGGGATCCTTGCATCCCGTCCTCTCGCTTCATCCCCGCCGTCGTCCACCTTGTCGGCGCCGCTCCTATGACTATCTCGTCGACCGTGCCCCACCGCCACCGTCTACCCTCCTAGATTTGCTTCCACGCTGACAGCCATTGCTACCGCAGCACCATCAAATTCTCAGCAGATGCATACACGGCACCGCACCAGAGGCGATACTCTTTCGTATCTACTAAACTTATTTATTGCACCAAGAAAATAGATCTCCACTGCTTTACTCTGATTTCTTGTCTTGGTTGCGAAGTTTCCTTTGTCCGGTTTGCACCTTCAAATCCGCCATGGCACGCTCAACACTATACTCCCAATGCTTATGGTTTTCCCCTTTTATATTCCACACTAGTTAAATCACAGTAGACTAAATTTCAAAATTGGGTCAGTAGATTTTTCAGAGCTCGCCGGAGTTTGCTGGTGCGAACGAAGGGGCTCGGGTGGTTGTGGGGCCTCGCCGAACGAAGAAAACTCAACGCGGGTGGGGGCGGGTTAGGGGTGGGGGTGGCGGAGGAACACAGGTGGTGGGGGCCGGTGGTCCGGCCAGCGGCCCGTGCGGTGTTCTGTATGGGAAGATTAAGAGATGAGGAAGAAGAAGGGTTAGGAGACGTAGGATCTTCATCCAACCACCTGAAATGGTTGAGAGACAGCTGGGAGTTGCATTCTTAATGCGCTCTGGTTCATCATGTGTGGGCACTGCGCAACCAACATTTTATTATCCAAAATCTGCTTGCTCTTCTTTACAATGTTCCTCTTCCGTTCTTCTTTAATATGTACTCTCTCAGTTCCTAAATACAAGTCTTTGTATAGATTCCATAATGGACTACATATGGAGCAAAATGAGTGAATCTACACTCGAGAATGTATCTGGATACATCTGTATGTGATCCATAGTGGAAATCTCTGCCAAGACTTATATTTTGGAACGGAGGGAGCATGATAGTAGTACAGTATGTTCCTTGTACTGAAGATGAGCAGGGACATTTGAAGTGTAGAGGTCTATACGGTCGGTTGTGATGGACACTTTGAGCCTCTTTGATTCGTAGGATTTTGTAAACATAGGAATAGGATTTGTAGTGGCCTGCCCACTTGAATCCTATAAGAATAGCAAGGAAATGCGGGGAGCTGTGTCGCCTTTGAGAGTTACACTGATATTAACAGTACCGCACCTTCACTTGAAGAGAGCTGGTATCCGAAGCCTTTCTAGCCGTACCGACAATACTAGCACATATATTCCAGCAATTTCCACTTTGCTGATTTTACTCTGATGCTTAAGGTTTTCCCGTTATATCTACACTATGATCTGTGTAGCTGCTTTGTGTCGCACTAGCAGCAGTCTACTCTTGAAGCTAAACACTGCAATGACTTACAAAATTGGCACCAAGGCATTGAGTGCCATTATGGATGCAATGAAACTCATACGCTCCCCA
Source organism: Triticum aestivum (assembly GCF_018294505.1). Classification (NCBI taxonomy): domain Eukaryota; kingdom Viridiplantae; phylum Streptophyta; class Magnoliopsida; order Poales; family Poaceae; genus Triticum; species Triticum aestivum. The sequence goes on from NC_057801.1 coordinate 243,943,712, forward strand.
CCTATTGACTCTTGTTCAGAATATGATCCTAATGACTCTTGTTCAAAATTGCCACATATAGAGAGACAGCATGGAATTGCATTTCTTTGGGCACTGTGATTCATCATTAGTGGGCAACCAACATTGTATGCAATGAAGCAGAACCTCAAGAATATGCCTCCTCTTCCGTTCTTTAACATGTTCCTCTTTGTTTATTCTGTATTTAGTACGTACAGTATGTTCCTTGTCAGGAAGGGGCGCAGGGACATCTGCAGTCAACAACTGATAGAGCTGGCTTGTACGTAATCGATAGGCTTTCAATTACTAGCGGCAATACAATACCGTATTTTCAAGCCACTTCCACTTTCCCGATTTATATATCGTGGTTATGGTGTACCCCTGTTATGTACACTATGATCTGCCTAGTTGCTGTGTGCTCTTGTTATCATGGTTTGGCAATATACTCACTATACAGTATATTATGAACCTATCATCTGCCAACTATCCTTACTTCTGGAGCCTATTTTTTGTGTACTTGTGCCAGATTATATAAATGCATGCACCATATTACAACACACATGAGCTCTCTCATCAGAATCCATTGATAGCACACAAGTGTTTACAGGGGCGCCCCTATATTAGAATATCATTTGCATTACAAAGATAATCTCACAACTATTTATGTTTTCATGGTTCTCAGATATTATACGTAATTACAGTGAATATCAGAATCCGCGCATCAAAAGAATATTGTGGAACACTGCAATGACTTACAAAATTGGCACCAAGGCATTGAGTGCCATTATGGATGCAATGAAACTCATACGTCCCCACCTATAGATTCTTGTTCAGAATATGATCCTAATGACTATTCTAACCTCGAGGAGTAAAAGGTAGATGGCCTGTCATGTTCACCCATCAAGGTGCCTGTTATAATTTGGCAAGGTTTTATTGATTGCGCGTATCTTGCATATGTTGTCTTGCATTTCTTCTACTTTGTTGCACCGCCATCTGCTTAGTTTACTCATCATATATGTCGAGATGCCATGCCCATCCATTATCAATACATATTCCACCTGTCATCATACCATGTTTTTCCAATCAAATGTTGTTCTTGTGCATCAGACATCAAAAAGGAAGAGGGTGATTGCCGAACCTGAAGGAGCACCAGCAAAGTCCTTGAAAAACGTGGTTGTGCCGGAGAAATCAGACAGCACCCCACTTATATTGGATGTACAACCAGTGACACAAAACATAGGACCGACTCCAGCAGACTGTACCCATACTTCACTGGCCACACCACTAGCCTCACCACACAGGACCTGCACTCCAGCAAAAGGTATGCCGATTTCAGTTGCCATAGCACCAGCCGTACCACAGAAAAATCCCACTCCAGCAGAAAGTACAACAAGTCCACCGGCCGAAGACCTATCCCAACTGCAGAGAAGGCCACTTCCTGTAGATTGCAACCCCATTCCAGTTATTCCCAGTTTAAAAGACAATGCTTTCAATGTTATTAGGGACTATGTGCATATATTCCCATCATGGGAAGATTATAGTGAAGACAAACACCATTTTCAGATCTTCCTATCCCACTTACGTGTAAGTGCTATTATTCATGGTGATTATTTTCCTGTTTTCTGCTGATTGAACACATCAATGATTTAAATTGCATTGTTGTAAGTAGGCGAGGGTCAATCTGGATGGTCATGACGAGCAAAGCTTGCTTGCACTTTTCAAGGAAGCATTACAGCAGTATCGGTGTTACCTGAGGAAATCACACTTTGATGGCAAGTCTATAAACAAATTTCAGGTGAAGTCTCCTGTGCTAAATTTATAAGACATTGAATGGAAAAACCTTGTTATGCACTGGTCTCGTTCCGAGGATGAGGTACTGTCTATGATATCGCATGAAAATTTGAACTTCTACTTCTCCGCATGTGCCTTACAGATCTTTTTTCTAGGAAATTTGCTCGAAAAAGAATTCCGGTTTGAAAAGAACGACATGATATCGCAAATATGCTGCCCGTTGCTTTGCTCTTGTTAGTATGTGTTGTCCTATATCACTGTACTTGCATACATACCTGGTTCATTATGTGATAGCAGTATGCATGATAGCTTGCTTATCAGTTGTTCGCTCCAAATTATCTGATCTGTATGAATGGTTACATTAGTGTAGAATATATCCAATGCAAATGAAATTGTTTAGCTCTGCATTGTTCTTGTAAGTACCTGCTGTCCTTTATCAGTGTACTTATATTGACAGGTAGTTGTTCATGTACCATCACTCTGCAGCTTATTTTCCTTTGCCCACCATTTTCTACACATCAGATCAATATTTACTCTTACCATAAGGTTGGATAACACCGATGGTACTAAAGAAGTTTAGCTCTGCATTGCTCTTGGTTGTACCTTTTGCCTGTATTGCTGTACTTACATTTATAGCTACTTGGTTATGTAGCATCACTCTTCATCTTATCTTAAATATTCTCCATTTTTTCTTATTGTCACATCTATATTTACTCTTAACAAAATGTAGAATAAAGGCAATGCGTATGAAGAAGATTCTGTGGTAAACTTCCTGAATTGCCCCCCCCCCCCAGCAGAATGGACAAGGGCTTTATAGAGCCCGCCTTCACCAATAATGTAAGTTTCTCCTTCTCAAGCCTTCAAACTTTGTTGTGTATATTTGGTTAGGCATGACTACAACAGCTGTTTATTTTTGGTGTTTGCATCAAATTGCATGTTTTAAGTTTATTATGTAGTTCATAAACAAAAGTTTGTCCTTCTCAATTTAAGTTTTCAGTTGTACAACCAAGTTCCTTCTTCATGCCATGTAAATTAAACTATACAGAGCAAGTGATCTTATTTTGCCAATCTGAAATGGGTAAATTGACAACACACTTACCATTGATACTTATGAGTTCTTAATCTGTATTCCAGTGGTGTCGTGAAGCTGCCAACTCCTTCACAATGTCATTTCCTCCCATGTCTTGACCTGAACAATACCATATTGTGTTAATGCTATTTTTAACTGTGTCACTTTATTCGTCAGTAAGAAATGTGATGAAATGTCAGCACTGATACTTATATGTGCAAAACCTATCATCTGTCTGCTTGCAAAACCTATCATCTGTCTGCAGCTTCCGAGCAGGGCTAACCTTTCCTGAACTCTATTGAAGTGATGTCAGTGTTGTATATTATTTTTTCGGTGTGTTTAATTGCACTGGTGGTGATCTTTGATGCCTAGTGTATGTAATTTGCTGTTTGCTTGTGCTTTATTATCATAGTGGTGAACTTTGATGCCCAGTGGATGTAATATGCCTGCTATGTCTTGAGCTTGTGTTGGTTTTCCTTGAAGAGGAAAGGGTGATGCAGCAATAGTAGCATAAGTATTTCCCTCAGTTTTGAAAACCAAGGTATCAATCCAGTGGGAGGCTCCTCAAAAGTCCCACGCACCTACACAAACAAGCAAGAACTTGCAACCAACGCAATAACGGGGTTGTCAATCCCTTCACGACCACTTGCGAAAGTGAGAACTGATAGAGATAGTATGATAAGATAAATATATTTTTGGTATTTTATGATATAGATTGGAAAAGTAAAGATGCAAATAAAAGTAGATTGAAAGCTTATATGATAAAAGATAGACCCGGGGGGCATAGGTTTCACTAGTGGCTTCTCTCAAGATAGCATAAGTATTACGGTGGGTGAACAAATTACTGCCGAGCAATTGATAGAAAAGCAAATAATTATGAGATTATCTAGGCATGATCATGTATATAGGCCTCACGTCGGTGACAAGTAGACTGACTCCTGCCTGCATCTACTACTATTACTCCACACATCAACTGCTATCTAGCATGCATCTAGAGTATTAAGTTCATAAAGAACAGAGTAACGCATTAAGAAAGATGACATGATGTAGAGGGATAAACTCATGCAATATGATATAAACCCCATCTTTTTATCCTCGATGGCAACAATACAATACGTGCCTTGCTGCCCCTGCTGTCACTGGGAAAGGACACCGCAAGATTGAACCCAAAGCTAAGCACTTCTCCCATTGCAAGAAAGATCAATCTAGTAGGCCAAACCAAACTGATAATTCAAAGAGACTTGCAAAGATCACTTAATCACACATAAAAGAATTCAGAGGAGATTCAAACATTTCTCATAGATAAACTTGATCATAAACCCACAATTCATCGGCTCCCGACAAACACACCGCAAAAAGAGTTACATCAAATAGATCTCCAAGAAGATCAAGGAGAACATGGTATTGAGATTCAAAGAGAGAAAAGAAGCCATCTAGCTAATAACTATGGACCCGAAGGTCTGTGGTATACTACTCACAACTCATCAGAGAGGCTATGGTGTTGATGTAGAAGCCCTTCGTGGTTGATTCCCCTCCGGCGGAGCGCCAGTGAAGGCTCCAAGATGGGATCTCACGGACACAGAAGGTTATGGTGGTGGAAATAGTTTTTCATAGTCGCCTCTGATGTTATCGGGGTATGTGGGTATATATAGGAGGAAGAAGTAGGTCGGTGGAAGCCCGAGGGGCCCACGAGATAGGGGGCGCGCCCAGTAGGGGGGGCACGCTCTCCACCCTTGTGGCCGCCTTGATTGCTTCTTGACTTGCACTCCAAGTCCTCTAGATCACGTTCGTTACAAAAATCACGCTCCCGAAGGTTTCATTCCGTTTGGACTCCATTTGATATTCCTTTTCTTCGAAATACTGAAATAGGCAAAAAACAGCAATATGGGTTGGGCCTCCGGTTAGTAGGTTAGTCCCAAAAATGATATAAAAGTGTAAAGTAAAGCCCATAAACATCTGAAACGGGTAATATAATAGCATGAAACAATAAAAAATTATAGATACGTTGGAGACATATCAATCATCCCCAAGCTTAATTCCTGCTCGTCCTCGAGTAGGTAAATGATAAAAATAGAATTTTTGATGTGGAATGCTACCTAGCATAATTCTCAATGTAATTTTCTTTATTGTGGCATGAATGTTCAAATCCAAATGATTCAATATAAAAGTTCATATTGTCATAAGAAATAGTAATGCTTCAAGCATACTAATCAAAGCAATCATGTCTTCTTAAAATAACATGGCTAAAGAAAGTTCATCCCTACAAAATCATATAGTTAGGCTATGCTTCATTTTCGTCACACAAAAATGCTCCCATCTTATACACCCCCGATGACAAGCCAAGCAATTGTTTCGTACTTAAGTAATCTCAAACTTTTTCAACTTTCATGCAATACATGAGCGTGAGCCATGGAAATAGCACTATGGGTGGAATAGAATATGATGATGGAGGTTGTGTGGAGAAGACAAAAAGAAGAGAGTCTCACATTGATGAGGATAATCAACGGGCTATGGAGATGCCCATCAATTTATGTCAACATGAGGAGTAGGGATTGCCATGCAACGGATGCACTAGAGCTATAAATGTATGAAAGCTCAACAAAAGAAACTAGTGGGTGTGCATCCAACTTGCTTGCTCACGAAGACCTAGGGCATTTTGAGGAAGCCCATCGTAGGAATATACAAGCCAAGTTCTATAATGAAAAATTCCCACTAGTATATGAAAGTGACAACATATGAGACTCGCTATATGAAGAACATGGTCCTACTTTGAAGCACAAGTGTGGAAAAAGAGATAGTAACATTGCCCCCTTTCTTATTTTTTATTTTTTGGGCCTTTTTTGCCTTTTTTTTATTTCGCCTTTCTTTTTTTTATTTGGCCTTTTTTGGGGGGGGCAATGCTCTAATAATGATGATCATCACACTTCTATTTATTTACAACTCATCAATTACAACTCAAAACTAGAACAAGATATGACTCTATATGAATGCCTCCAGCGGTGTACCGGGATGGGCAATCAATCAAGAGTGACATCTATGAAAATTTATGCATGGTGGCTTTGCCACAAATACGATGTCAACTACATGATCATGCAAGGCAATATGACAATGGTAATGTGTGTCATGATGATAAACGGAATAGTGGAAAGTTGCATGGCAATATATCTCGGAATGGCTATGGAAATGCCATAATAGGTAGGTATGGTGGCTCTTTTGAGGAAGATATAAGGGGGTTTATGTGTGATAGAGCGTATCGTATCACGGGGTTTGGATGCACCTGCGAAGTTTGCACCAACTCTCAAGGTGAGAAAGGGCAATGCACAGTACCGAAGAGGCTAGCAATGATGGAAGGGTGAGAGTGTGTATAATCCATGGACTCAACATTAGTCAAAAGAACTCATATGCATGTTACAAAAATCTACAATTCATCAAAAACCAAGCACTACGCGCATGCTCCTAGGGGGATAGATTGGTAGGAAAAGAACATCGCTTGTCTCCGACCGCCACTCACAAGGATGCACAATCTAAGAACACCTCATGTTTCAAATTTGTTACACAACTTTAACCATACATGCATGCTACGGGACTTGATAACTTCAACACAAGCATTCTTTAAAGTCATAATCACCCAACTAGCATGACTCCAATATCACTACCCCATATCTCAAAACAATTATCAAGTATCAAATTGATCATAGCATCCAATTCACTTCCTATGATAGTTTTTATTATACCCAACTTGGATGCCCACCATTCTAGGACAAATTTTATAACCATAGAAAATACCATGCTGTTCTAAGAGACTTTCAAAATAATATATGTGAAGCGTGAGACACTAATAATTTCTACAAAATTTAGCCACCCCCATGCTCTAAAATATATAAGTGAAGCACTAGAGCAAAAACTATCTAGCTCAAAAGATATAAGTGAAGCACATAGAGTATTCTAATAAATTCCAATCAAGTGGGTATCTCCCAAAAGGTGTGTACATCAAGGATTGTTGTGGTAAACTAAAAAGCGAAGAATAATATCATACAAGACGCTCCAAGCAAAACACATATCATGTGGTGAATAAAAATATAGCTCCAAGTAAATTTACCGATAAGCGAAGACGAAAGAGGGGATGCCTTCCGGGGGCATCCCCAAGCTTAGGCTTTTGGATATTCTTGAATATCTTGGGGTGTCATGGGCATCCCCAAGCTTAGGCTTTTGCCACTCCTTATTCAATAGTCCATCAAATCTTTACCCAAAACATGAAAACTTCAAAACACAAAAGTCAACATGAAATCTCATAAGCTCCGTTAGTGAAAGAAAGAAAAATCACCACATAAGATACTGTAATGAACTCACTATTTATTTATATTGGTGTTAAAACTACTGTATTTAAACTTCTCTATGGTTCATACCCTTACATACTAGCCATAGATGCATCAAAATAAGCAAACAACACACGAAAGGCAGAATCTATCAAAAACAGAACAGTCTGTAGCAATCTGTAACTCTCAAACACTTATGGAACTCTAAAAATCCTACCAAAATAGGAAGTCCTGGAAAATTTGTCTATTGATCTACATAAAAAAGAATCAACGCAAAAGCACATTTCTCTGAATTACCAAAATTATTTTCGTGCGCGCAAAGTTTCTGTTTTTCAGCAGAATCAAATTAACTATCACCATAGGTTATCCTATAGGTTCTACTTGTTACAAACACTAAATAAAACATAAAAACACATCTAAACATAAGGTAGATGCAAGACTTATTACTAAACAGAAACAAAAAAACAAAAAACACAAATAAAATTGGGTTGCCTCCCAACTAGCGCTATCGTTTAACGCCCCTAGCTAGGCATAAAAGCGAGGATAGATCTAAGTACTGCCATCTTTGGCACTTGGAAAGAAAAGAGAAAATTTCCTTTCTATGGCACTCATCCTTCTATTTGGGAAAGCACATTGCCATTAATGGAGTAAGTAAGATTAAGCATGTTACGGAAATTTTCATCTAAACTAGACTTCATCTCTTTGATAATTTCGTTTTGATAAAAGCATAAGAGGGTGGTAGATTCAACCTTATCATTCATGGGTTGCCCAAATATAGTTTTAGTTCTTTCATAGGTATCTATAGCATCCCCTTCAAGAAAACCTTCTTCAAAAATAGAATCTAGAACTTGTTTGAAAGAAGCGGGTAAGCCAACATAGAAACATTTTAAGTAAACCTCAATTTGATATTGCGGTACATAGCTAGCCCGAATCCTTAATAACCTATCCCAAGCATCTTTTAAAGACTCATCAAGTAAATAGCAAAAAATTCCGGAATCATCTTCATCAAAATTATTCAAACTCTCATTGGTAACACCGGTAGGTCTTTCCATAGCATCATTATTTATGAGCTTAGAGAGGATAGAGGGATTATCCAAGGTACTAGAACCCTGGAAAGGACCCTTAGTTCTTTTTAATTCGGTCATGACAACGAGAAGGAAAACAAAGAAGAGAGGGAGAATAAAACTGAAAGGGTGAAGTGGGGGGGAGGAAAACGAGAGGCAAATGGCAAATAATGTAAATGCGAGGGAGATGAGTTTGGGATGGGTACTTGGTATGTCTTGACTTGAGCGAAGACCTCCCCGGCAACGGTGCCAGAAATCCTTCTTGCTACGTCTTGAGCTTGCGTTGGTTTTCCTTGAAGAGGAAAGGGTGATTCAGCAATAGTAGCGTAAGTATTTCCCTCAATTTTGAGAATCAAGGTATCAATCCAGTAGGAGGCTCCTCAAAAGTCCTACACACCTACACAAACAAACAAGAACTTGCAACCAACGCAATAAAGGGGTTGTCAATCCCTTCATGGCCGCTTGCGAAAGTGAGATCTGATATAGATAGTATGATAATATAAATATATTTTTGGTATTTTATGATATAGATTGGAAAAGTAAAGATGCAAATAAAAGTAGATTGAAAGCTTATTTTATAAAAGGTAGACTCGGGGGGCATAGGTTTCACTAGTGGCTTCTCTCAAGATAGCATAAGTATTATGGTGGGTGAACAAATTATTGCCGAGCAATTGATAGAAAAGTGAATAATTATGAGATTATCTAGGCATGATCATGTATATAGGCATCACGTCCGTGACAAGTAGACCGACTCCTACATGCATCTACTACTATTACTCCACACATCGACCGCTATAAAGTATTCATCTAGAGTATTAAGTTCATAAAGAACAGAGTAACGCATTAAGAAAGATGATACGATGTAGAGGGATAAACTCATGCAATATGATATAAACCCCATCTTTTTATCCTCAATGGCATCAATACAATACGTGCCTTGTTGCCCCTGCTGTCACTGGGAAAGGACACCGCAAGATTAAACCCAAAGCTAAGCACTTCTCCCATTGCAAGAAGGATCAATCTAGTAGGCCAAACCAAACTGATAATTCGAAGAGACTTGCAAAGATAACTTAATCGCACATAAAAGAATTCAGAGAAGATTCAAATATTTCTCATAGATAAACTTGATCATAAACCCACAATTCATCGGATCTCGACAAACACACCGCAAAAAGAGTTACCTCCAATAGATCTCCAAGAAGATCAAGGAGAACATGGTATTGAGATTCAAAGAGAGAGAAGAAGCCATCTAGCTAATAACTATGGACCCGAAGGTCTGTGGTAAACTACTCACAACTCATCGGAGAGGCTATGGTGTTGATGTAGAAGCCCTCCGTGGTTGATTCCCCCTCCGGCAGAGCGTCGGTGAAGGCTCCAAGATGGGATCTCGCTGACACATAAGGTTACGATGGTGGAAATAGTTTTTCGTGGTCGCCTCTGATGTTCTTGGGGTACATGGGTATATATAGGAGGAAGAAGTTGGTCGGTGGACGCCCGAGGGCCCCACGAGACAGGGGAGGCGGCCAGTAGGGGGGGCATGCCCTCCACCCTCGTGGTTACCTCGATTGCTTCTTGACTTGCCCTCCAAGTCCTCTGGATCACGTTCGTTCCAAAAATTACGCTCCCGAAGGTTTCATTCCATTTGGACTCCATTTGATATTCCTTTTCTTCGAAATACTGAAATAGGCAAAAAACAACAATACGGGCAGGGCCTCCGGTTAGTAGGTTAGTCCCAAAAATGATATAAAAGTGTAAAGTAAAGCCCATAAACATCCAAAAATGTGTAATATAATAGCATGGAACAATCAAAAATTATAGATAAGTTGGATATGTATCAAGCATCCCCAAGATTAATTCCTGCTCGTCCTCGAGTAGGTAAATGATAAAAACAAAAATTTTATGTGGAATGCTACCTAGCATAATTCTCAATGTAATTTTCTTTATTGTGGCATGAATGTTCAGATCCAAATGATTCAAAATAAAAGTTCATATTGACATAAGAAATAGTAATACTTCAAGCATACTAATCAAAGCAATCATGTCTTCTTAAAATAACATGGGTAAAGAAAGTTCATCCCTACAAAATCATATAGTTAGGCTATGCTTCATTTTCATCACACAAAAATGCTCCCATCTTATACACCCCCGATGACAAGCCAAGCAATTGTTTTGTACTTAAGTAATCTCAAACTTTTTCAACTTTCACGCAATACATGAGCGTGAGCCGTGGATATAGCACTATGGGTGGAATAGAATATGATGATGGAGGTTGTGTGGAGAAGACAAAAAGAAGAAAGTCTCACATTGATGAGGATAATCAACGGGCTATGGAGATGCCCATCAATTTATGTCAACATGAGGAGTAGGGATTGCCATGCAACGGATGCACTAGAGCTATAAATGTATGAAAGCTCAACAAAAGAAACTAGTGGGTGTGCATCCAACTTGCTTGCTCACGAAGACCTAGGGCATTTTGAGGAAGCCCATCGTAGGAATATACAAGCCAAGTTCTATAATGAAAAATTCCCACTAGTATATGAAAGTGACAACATATGAGACTCGCTATATGAAGAACATGGTGCTACTTTCATGCACAAGTGTGGAAAAAGAGATAGTAACATTGCCCCCTTTTATTTTTTATTTTTTTGGGCCTTTCTTTTTTTTGGCCTTTTTTTATTTGGCCTTTTTTTTATTTGGCCTTTCTTTTTTGGGGGGGCAATGCTCTAATAATGATGATCATCACACTTCTATTTATTTAAAACTCATGAATTACAACTCAAAACTAGAACAAGATATGATTCTATATGAATGCCTCCGGCGGTGTACCGGGATGGGCAATAAATCAAGAGTGACATCTATGAAAATTTATGCATGGTGGCTTTGCCACAAATATGATGTCAACTACATGATCATGCAAGGCAATATGACAATGGTAATGTGTGTCATGATGATAAACAAAACGGTGGAAAGTTGCATGGCAATATATCTCGGAATGGCTATGGAAATGCCATAATAGGTAGGTATGGTGGCTGTTTTGAGGAAAATATAAGGGGGTTTATGTGTGATAGAGCGTGTCGTATCACGGGGTTTGGATGCACTGGCGAAGTTTGCACCAACTCTCAAGGTGAGAAAGGGCAATGCACAGTACCGAAGAGGCTAGCAATGATGGAAGGGTGAGAGTGCGTATAATCCATGGACTCAACATTATTCAAAAGAACTCATATACTTATTGCAAAAATCTACAAGTCATCAAAAACCAAGCACTACGCGCATGCTCCTAGGGGGATAGATTGGTAGGAAAAGACCATCGCTCGTCCCCGACCACCACTCATAAGGATGCACAATCTAAGAACACCTCATGTTTCAAATTTGTTACACAACTTTAACCATACGTGCATGCTACGGGACTTGCTAACTTCAACACAAGCATTCTTTAAATTCATAATCACCCAAATAGCATGACTCTAATATCACTACCTCCATATCTCAAAACAATTATCAAGTATCAAATTGATCATAGCATCCAATTCACTTCCTATGATAGTTTTTATTATACCCAACTTGGATGCCCACCATTCTAGGACAAATTTTATAACCATAGCAAATACCATGCTGTTATAAGAGACTCTCAAAATAATATATGTGAAGCATGAGAGACTAACAATTTCTACAAAATTAAGCCACTCCCGTGCTCTAAAATATATAAGTGAAGCACTAGAGCAAAAATTATCTAGCTCAAAAGATATAAGTGAAGCACATAGAGTATTCTAATAAATTCCAATCAAGTGGCTTGCTCCCAAAAGGTGTGTACATCAAGGATGATTGTGGTAAACTAAAAATCAAGGACTAATATCATACAAGATGCTCCAAGCAAAACACATATCATGTGGCAAATAAAAATATAGCTCCAAGTAAAGTTACCGATAAACGAAGACGAAAGAGGGGATGCCTTCTGGGGGCATCCCCAAGCTTAGGATTTTGGCTATTCTTGAATATCTCGGGGTGCCATTGGCATCCCCAAGCTTAGGATTTTGCCACTCCTTATTCTATAGTCCATCAAATCTTTACCCAAAACTTGAAAACTTCACAACACAAAACTCAACAGGAAATCTCATAAGCTCCGTTAGTGAAAGAAAGAAAAACCACCACATAAGGTACTGTAATGAACTCATTGTTTATTTATATTGGTGTTAAACCTACTGTATTTCAACTTATCTATGGTTCATACCCTTACATACTAGCCATAGATGCATCAAAATAAGCAAACAACACACGAAAGGCAGAATCTGTCAAAAACAGAACAGTCTGTAGCAATCTGTAACTCTCAAATACTTATGGAACTCTAAAAATCCTACAAAAATAGGAAGTACTGGGAAATTTGTCTATTGATCTACATAAAAAAGAATCAATGCAAAAGAGGTTTCTGTGAATTACCGAAATTATTTTCATGCGCGCAAAGTTTCTGTTTTTCAGCAGAATCAAATTAACTATCACCATAGGTTATCCTATAAGTTCTACTTGGCACAAACACTAAATAAAACATAAAAACACATCTAAACAGAAGGTAGATGCAAGATTTATTACTAAACAGAAACAAAAAACAAAAAACACAAATAAAATTGGGTTGCCTCCCAACTAGCGCTATCGTTTAACGCCCCTAGCTAGGCATAAAAGCGAGGATAGATCTAGGTAGTGCCATCTTTGGCACTTGGAAAGAAAAGAGAAAATTTCCTTTCTATGGCACTTATCCTTCTATTTTGGGAAAGCACATTTCCATTAATGGAGGAAGTAAGATTAAGCATGTTACAGAAATTTGCATCTAAACTAGACTTCATCTCTTTGATAATTTCGTTTTGATAAAAGCATAAGAGGGTGGTAGATTCAACCTTATCATTCATGGGGTGCCCAAATATAGTTTTCATTCTTTCATAGGTATCTATAGCATCCCCTTCAAGAAAACCTTCTTCAAAAATAGAATCTAAAACTTGTTTGAAAGAAGCGGGTAAGCCAACATAGAAACATTTTAAGTAAACCTCAATTTGATATTGCGGTACATAGCCAACCCGAATCCTTAATAACCTATCCCAAGCATCTTTTAAAGACTCATCAAGTAAATAGCGAAAAATTCCGGAGTCATCTTCATCAAAATTATTCAAACTCTCATTGGTAACACCGGTAGGTCTTTCCATAGCATCATTATTTATGAGCTTAGAGAGGATAGAGGGATTAACCAAGGTACGAGAACCCTGGAAAGGACCCTTAGTTCTTTTTAATTCGGTCATGACAACGAGAAAGCAAACGGAGAAGAGAGGGAGAATAAAACGACAAGGGTGAAGTGGGGGAGAGGAAAACGAGAGGCAAATGGCAAATAATGTAAATGCGAGGAAGATGAGTTTGTGATGGGTACTTGGTATGTCTTGACTTGAGCGAAGACCTCCCGGGGCGCCAAAAATCCTTCTTGTGACGTCTTGAGCTTGCGTTCATTTTCCTTGAAGAGGAAAGGGTGATGCATCAATAGTAGCATAAGTATTTCCCTCAGTTTTGAGAACTAAGGTATCAATCCAGTAGGAGGCTCCTCAAAAGTCCCACGCGCCTACACAAACAAAAAAGAACTCGCAACCAACGCAGTAAAGGGGTTGTCAATCCCTTCATGGACACTTGTGAAAGTGAGATCTGATAGAGATAGTATGATAAGATAAATATATTTTTGGTATTTTATGATATAGATTGGAAAAGTAAAGATGCAAATAAAAGTAGATTGAAAGCTTATATGATAAAAGATAGACCCGGGGGCCATAGGTTTAACTAGTGGCTTCTCTCAAGATAGCATAAGTATTACGGTGGGTGAACAAATTAGTGCCGAGCAATTGAAAGAAAAGTGAATGATTATGAGATTATCTAGGCATGATCATGTATATAGGCATCACGTCCGTGACAAGTAGACCGACTCCTGCCTGCATCTACTACTATTACTCCACACATCGACCGCTATCCAGCATCCATCTAGAGTATTAAGTTCATGAAGAACAGAGTAACACATTAAGAAAGATGACATGGTGTAGAGGGATAAACTCGTGCAATATGATATAAACCCCATCTTTTTATCCTCGATGACAACAATACAATACATGCCTTGCTGCCCCTGCTGTCACTGGGAAAGGACACCGCAAGATTGAACCCAAAGCTAAGCACTTCTCCCATTGCAAGAAAGATCAATCTAGTAGGCCAAACCAAACTGATAATTCAAAGAGACTTGCGAAGATAAGTTAATCACACACAAAAGAATTCAGAGGAGATTCAAATATTTCTCATAGATAAACTTGATCATAAACCCACAATTCATCGGATCTTGACAAACACATCGCAAAAAGAGTTACATCGAATAGATCTCTAAGAAGATCAAGGAGAACATGGTATTGAGATTCAAAGAGAGAGAAGAAGCCATCTAGCTAATAACTATGGACCCGAAGGTCTGTGGTAAACTACTCACAACTTATCGGAGAGGCTATGGTGTTGATATAGAAGCCCTCCGTGGTTGATTCCCCCTCCGGCAAAGCGTCGGTGAAGGCTCCAAGATGGGATCTCGTGGACACATAAGGTTACGATGGTGGAAATAGTTTTTCGTGGTCGCCTCTGATGTTCTCGGGGTATGTGGGTATATATAGGAGGAAGAAGTAGGTCGGTGGACGCCCGAGGGGCCCACGAGATAGGGAGGCGCACCCAGTAGGGGGGCGTGCCCTCCACCCTCGTGGCCGCCTAGATTGCTTCTTGACTTGCACTCCAAGTCCTCTGGATCACGATCGTTCCAAAAATCACGCCCCCGAAGGTTTCATTCCGTTTGGACTCCGTTTGATATTCCTTTTCTTCGAAATATTGAAATAGGCAAAAAAAAACAGCAATACGGGCTAGGCCTCCGGTTAGTAGGTTAGTCCCAAAAGTGATATAAAAGTGTAAAGTAAAGCCCATAAACATCGAAAACGGGTAATATAATAGCATGGAATAATCAAAAATTATAGATACGTTGGAGACGTATCAATGTCGTATTTTATTTATTGTATAGTCTAGGGTTTTTTTTCTTATTCACGATGTTGCAGTTATTTTACTTGATATATATCCTGTCTTTGCGGTAAACCGGCCAAACCGTAAAATTACGGTGCATAATCGGGCCGTCATGCAAATCACTATGTATGATCCGCATCATGGGCCCCATCATCTTGGTCCGTGAATAAGCCTAAATGTAAACTGGCCCACTAGTAGATTCGGGCCTTTAACAGGCCGTGTAAACCGCCGACCCTATTTTCCCAGGAAAACTCAATGGGCTTTTAGGAGGCCGAAAAGTAGGTTGGGCCGGAAACGTGCCGAACAGCTCACGGGCCGGCAGCAGGCCGAAATAGACCCCGGCCCATGATTGTGCCAATCAAATCATGGGCTTATAACAGGCCAAAATTGTCTCGGTCCTTGTTTGGCCCAATCAGATTATTGGCTGTGAGTAGGTCGGATGGAAACGGGGCCGTAGTTAGGCCCAACTATATGACGGGCTTTTAACAGGACGAAATATATAAAGGGCCGAAATGTTAAATGGGCCTTTAACAGGCTGAAACTAATATCAGGTCGAATTACTAAATGGCCCTTTATCAAGTGGGCCCAAAAGCATAGCGTCCAGTTGATGGGCCGAATCTGATATGGGCCATAATTTAGCCCAAAGCCTCTCAAAGGGCCAGACCTGATCTGGGTCATAATTTGGCCCAGAACGTGGGAGGCTTTTAATGGGCCAGATCTCATATGGGCCTCTATTAGGCCCGGAACGTGGCAGGCTATTAATGGACCGGATCAAATATGGGCCGCATTTGGCCCAAAACATGGCAGCCTGTTAATGGGCCGGCCTACTAGTGTCATCAAAATCTTTTGGGCCTTCCGCTGGGCCGTCTCATTATGGGCGGCGAAATCTCGTGGGCCTTTAGCTGGGCCGGCCCATTATGGTCCGCAAAGTCTTGGGGGCCTTTAGCTGGGCCGACCCATTATGGCCCGCAAAATCTCGCGGGCCTTTAGCTGGGCCGGCCCATTATGGCCCGCAAAAACTTGTGGGCCTTTAGCTGGGCCGCCCCACTATGGCCCGCAAAATCTCATGGGCCTTTTGATGGGCCGCCCCATTATGGACCACAAAATCTAGTGGACCTTTAGTTGGGCCGGCCCATTTAAACTTTATGGGCCACTTTTGGGCCAGTCCACGTGTCAACTTTTCATAAGCGCATCTCGGCCATTGGATGAGTGACACCTGTGCCAATGGGAAGCTGACACGTGTTTCCTCCATCCAATGATGATTTTACACATGGAAAATCCCCATTGGTCTGGGCTGTTAATGGGTTATCGGATCCAAAACGGGACTCGATAGCTTAACGGCGTTCCATTACGGTGGATGCCACGTGTCGGTCACCCTTGACGAAAGCACTTCTGTGATGCGCGATTTATCGTCATGGAAGTGGACACTTCCGTGATGATAATTTTGGTGATGTCATGGAACACTTCTACGACAGCACAGATATGACTATCTTGATTCTGTCATAAAATCGTCATGGATGTACATGCATGACAAAAAATGCGACCTACTGTGACAAACATGTATCATCACAGAAGTGTATTTTTTTGTAGTGATAACAGGAAGACACACATTTCAAAACTGAAGTAGGAACATTAGAATCATATGAAATTCATATTTGAACTAAAAAGCTAAGGAATTATGAGTAGCATAATGTTTAGATTCAAGGGTGGAGTGTTGGTAGTGCGACACAAAGCAAGTAGGCAGCTTGTATTCCATGTAAAAGATCGAAGCCTATGTAAAAGCTGGAAATTACACTTTCTTTCTATACAGTGCAGTGTTCGTTGCCCACACATGGTGGAAGAGATCACATAGAGAAATACTATTCACTCATGTCTATGGTTCCAGTATTTAGAAATAGGGTGATCCACCCTAAAAGAACATTGACAACAAATATGACAAGGCAAGCATAGATTTAGTGAATTAATCATTTACTTGTGAGCTTACTAGGACAAGTATGCAGAATTGTAACTGCAGTAAGAGACCGTCCAAAATCTGAATCAAGAAGTTTGTCTAGCACTTATTGTTTGCAACTAATCGACGTGAATAATTGGATATTATATCGAATAAGTAAGAAAGACAAGTAAAATTGTCAACAAACCTGGCTTGTAGTAGTAATCTGGGTCAATGTCACTATGACCAACAATCCAAAATGAATATTGTCTATTCCGAGGGCCGGACTTTTGAAAACCCTGTGAACTTTACAGGTACTAAAGATTACCGAAATACATCTGAACCATTAAGTGTAGGTAGCACTAAGCACACAAAAAACCCTAATGAAAGTCCTGCCTAATGAGTAATGAATCAATTAGAAAATGGGTGATGAGGAGTGGCTGCTGAGTGTTGAGGACATATCTCAGGATAAATCGGGTTGGCTTAATGGGTGCAGCACGCCTGAGCCCTGAACGGACTGGGAAGGTAGGCACGGCGGCACACCCGGGGAGCGGTGACGTTGTTGGGCGAGCGGCTCTGACCTCCTGTTAGTCCGGCGTCTCCTCCTAGAGTCATGCCGTCCGGGGAAGGCAAGTCTCTGGCGAGGCAGGCGGCTGGGGGCGAGTAGAGATCGGAAGCGCGCAGCAGAACAGAGGGGAATCTGGGCCTGGAACGACCCAAAATCCCAGGGTGGGCCGACCCACCGTGGGCACCCTGTAGAGATACACACCCGAGTGGCGAACATGCATTTCCAAAACTAATTTAGGAACATTTAGCTAACCAATTAGACGAATCTGTTTTAATAATATCAGATTCATATTTGAACAACTAAGCTTGTTTAGCCTAATGGGTGGAGCAGTGCTATTATGACACGAAGCACGTATTCCGATCGTATAGTGATCATAAAAGGGGGAAACTCTAAGCATAATTTTTTTATCAAAAGAGGGTTTCCCGTCCAATTTATATTAAATAAACCACCACGGAACTAACATGATCAATTAAACCGTATTATGACTGTGCCATGGCAGAATTGAAGCTGCAAACCGGAGAAATGATATTTGGCATCCATTGTTTGCTTCGAACTAAGAACTAAATTCTAAGAGCTGAAAAGAAAGTAGAGTAACCAAGTTAAGATCTATTTTCTGGTTGAGATCAAAACGTTGAGTAGATATGAAGTACCACCTCTCTTGCGGCACCGCGTAGGCATCGAGGGTGCGATGGCCATCGGTGGCATTGAAGCAGATCTGCGACGGTAGACGGGTGCATCTGGGGATAAGTCCCATTGCAGTGCAAGAGAAGGTCGTGTGAGTGGCCCTGGCAAAGAGGACGACGGCGCCGATGAAGCGGGAGGACGCGATGCAAGGCTCTTGGTCCGTCGCCGTGGATGAGAAACGTCCATCTCTAGTAGTGGACGAAGCGGTCTTGGTAGGCGCTCTGGCATGGTGGAGGACGGTGGCGATGGATGTGGTCGGCAGTGATGGATGGGGTGGAGGACGGTGGCGATGGATGGGGTGGCGGACGGAGGCTGGTGTGGGGATGGTGTTCTAGCACGGATGGTGTATGAATGTGCAAATGTAGGGAGAGGTACGGGGAACCATGTTTTTGGGACGCGCCTATCTGAAATATGGGAAAGTTACGAAGCCCTCGTTTAAAATTTGGACGTCTCATCGGTTGGGGATAGGACGGTAATCTTGCATCTCGCCAATATTTGCCTAGAGCGATTTTGCGCGAGGAGAGGGTGGTTGGCACCCATGGTTGGCGCCGACGGTGTATGAACGGGGCTGATAGGTAGGGTGGTTGTGTCATGTCTGAGTGAAGTTACAAACCTGCCCCTATTGAAAATATTTGCCTACATCGATTTGGCTAAGTCGAGTTTGTTTTGCCGCCCACCGTGTATGGATGGGGAAATGGACGGGGAAACAAAGGTCTTTCAGACGTGCTTGAATCAAATGTGTTTTGCCGCCCATGTTTGGCGCCCACCGTGTCAGAATGGGCTCAGAGGCGGTCGTGTCACGTCTAATTGAAGTTATTAACCTACCCCTATTTAGAGTAGTGGAAATCGGGCTGATGGATTGTCCGTGTAATGGGTGGACAGTAATTTCCATCTCCCAAACACTTGGCTTCGGCCAGCTGATGTGGGAGTGGACATTTTGCCGCTTCTTTCGAATTTTGAGACAATAAGCATCCACGTTTACCCTGGCAACTAAATTCGAATCAATTTTGTATTCCTATATAAATCTTTATAAATCATTCTATGTGTTTTTATATATCTTCAAAAGGACGACAAAGATGTATTCCACTGTCATATATGAATATGTTTTACAAATGCCGATACTCAAATTCAGAAGCTAGAATCCAGTTTAAGGTGAATTCGAATATTTGGAACACTTCATGTCCAACTCAAATGTCACACGCAGCATAATGTGTACTCCCATTTAGATATGTACACAAGTGATGTATCATGATTCAAATACCAAGTCAATCAACCAAGAATGTACAGAACTAACAGACATATAAACACTTATAGAGTATATGGATCAATAATATCAACTAACATACATAAGCCAGGCCATTGTACTTTTTTTTTGCTACAACATCATCCTTTTTTTAGCCAAGCTACTACAACATCTTGGCCCTTTCCGATGCATGCCACTTATGGTCCATCTATACTACAATTATTGCTGAATGCACATTCAGCTCGATTAGCATATTTGTAGGTCTGGCACAGCAATCAAAATGAAATGTCTCCGAGTCTTATCAATTAATACAGACTTGTGTTCAAATAAAATTACAAACCAAAAAACAAAAAACATAAAACAATTATTACATGATCTCTAAAACAAATGGTTTCATTGATTACATGAACAAACAACACAAAGGTTATTCAACGGTGGAAAGAACATTTCACCTATGATTTACCAAGTGGGAATTTAATTTCCTTTTTTCCTTGAGGACCTTAACAATGTGGTGTAACATCCCAATGTCGTGGGAAACGAGCACCTATGGGGCAGAGCCCCTTTTCGGTCCGGCAAGGGAGCGGAGGGCGCACGAAGAGCGGATCGAGGCGGAGCACGCGAGCGATTTTTGCCCAGCTTCGGAGCTCTACGGAGAGATAATACTCCTACTGCTGCTTTGTGGTTTTATTCTGTTCTTGCTCGAGAGCGTGAGGGTGTTGTGGTTTCGAATGAGTCGAAACCCTTCTACGTTGCGCATGGGCCTCCTTTTATAGGCTAAAGGGGTCACCGACAGGTGGCAACGCAGACAGGGGTACAAATGTAAAAAGAGGGGTTGGTACAACTGCCGCTACAGTGCACCCTACCTAACTCTGACGGCAGGGGACAAGAGCATTTAATGCCCGTCCGCATCGCCTAAATAGTGCGGAAAAGCAACCGTTAGAGGCGCGACCGCTTGCCACGATGGCCTTCTCGTCATCTCCACTCGCCACCTCGCATCGCTTGGTTGCACAGCTTCCCGCCACGTGCGCCTGGAACGGTCCTGTGGCGACACGTCGACGGATGCGCTGGAGCGTGGGCACAGAGTGGTGGCTTCGCCGCGGCAAACGCCTTGCCGCGGTCGTTGTCTTGTCGCGCCCGGAAGCTTGTCGCTCGCTGGGTCTTGCCGGGACGCGCGGCGCGTTGCGGCAAGTTCCTTGAAATGCCTTGGTTGGCCTTCCCGGAAAGCTCCTCTTGCCGGGGCCTTGTCCTTCCCGGCAAGCTCCTCTTGCCGGGGCCTCGTCTTCTCAGTTAAAACACTTTGTTCTTGAATGGCTCCAATAGGAAATACGGAGGATCTTGGCGGGCACCCGGCAAGCCTTGCCGCGGGGCGCTGCGACTGCCCGTGCACAAGTTCGGGATACTAAGGTACCCCTTACTTTAGTACACCGACAGGAGCCCCCGGGCCTGGGCCATACACGGTGCCGAGCGCTATTGGGCCAGGCCCAAAACAGGGCACGGGCACACGCAGCCTGGTCCACACTGTATCCAACTCCGTATCCACCGCGCCCTCCCGTAACGGCACGCGTCCAATGCGGCGTCGTGGGAGAGATCGTGGGTGATTCTTTATTCGGAAAAAGCATAACATTCGCCTCCTCCTCTTTATAAGCAGGGGAAACAGAGGCCGTTCCCCCACCTTCGCCACTTGCGGTTCCTTCCTCAGAAATCTCCGCCGCTCCCCTCCGCTTCCCAAAGCCGAAAGAGAGCAGCGCTCCGCCCCCGTCGCCGCCAACGCCCTCGCTCTCCCCCACCGCCTCCGCCATGGCTCCGAAGACGGGGAAGGGTGCGAAGTCGGCCGAGGCGCTACGACTTGAGGCGCAGCGGAAGGAGCGGGCACTCTTCACCCCTGAGCTCTCCGCGAAGGAGCTGAGGGAATGGTTCTATCTTTTCTGGTCGACGGAGACGCGGGCGCATCCGCACATGCAGGTACTCTCTGCTGAAGCTTCTACTTCGAAACGGTGTCCAAAAGGATACCCCTTTTTTCCACTGTTCTTCTATTGCGGGCTCTGCCCGCCCTTTTCCGATTTCTTCTGTGACATCATGAACACATACGGGCTCCATCTCCTCGATTTCACCCCCAACGCCGTTCTGACCATGGCGGTTTTCGCACATCTCTGCGAGAACTTCGTCGGAATCCACCCAAACGTAGCCCTTTTCCGCCACTACTTCATGCCCCGGGTCGAGAAAGGAGAGCCCTTATCTGGCGGGATCGCCTGGATCTCGAGAGCCGGTAAGAAGGAGGTCTATCTGGAGGGGGAGCTCCATAGCAAATGGGAGGAGTGGAGAGCGGAATGGTGTTGGATTGTTGATGAGGATCCGCAGCCATTCACCAACTTGCGCCAAGCCCAAGTAGTGCGCGGCGGTGATTGGAGCGCCCTGGCGGCGGACGATGCTAGATTGAAGATCGCCACCACCCGGATCTTGCGGCTAAGGCTTGCCGGGCTTACTATAGGGGCTGTTGGCGTGGACTTTCTTCGCCGCCGCATCGCCCCTCTGCAAGAGAGGGGGAGGCCCGCCTGGCTGTTTGGGGGACCGGCGGATATCATGAGGCTGCGCCCAGGCCTCAACTTCAACTTCACTGTTTTGGAGTTGGATGGGACGCTCAAGGAACTATTCAAGCACGACCCCAACCATCCCGAGTGGTTCAGGCTGCCGCAGGGCGTCGTCCCACTGTGCAACAACTCCCAGCTCGATCGCATCCGCGCAATGATGTCGTAGTGCGACTCGCATGGGATTATCCCAACTTGGCAGGAGCCCGCTGATGACATCGTGCAGCAATTCTTCGACAGCTTGGCGGAGGTAGCGGTCCGCGCCGACGAATAGAGGCTCCTCACCCGCGACACCACTGATGATGAGATGTGATGCATCGCCACTAGGGCGGAGGAGGCGGCGGCAGCTGCCGCCGCGGGCGAGTTTGGTTTTACTGTGGAGGAGGCAAAGGCAGCCGAGGCGGCAAGCCTTGCCGACAGAGAAGAGCTTGTCGGGGAGGTCGTCGGCGAGGGAGAGCCCAAAGCCGAACCGAGCGAGCCCGCCGAGGGTGCAAGCGGCCAGCCGTCTTCGAGCAACATGCCGCAGGCGGAGCCCCCAGTGCAGCCCCCAGCTCAACCAAGAAGGCGCCTCCAAAGGACCGGAGACATAGCAGGGCGGCAGACGGGCCAACAGCTGCCACGCCGCGGGACACGCTCCACCGCGTCAAGCACCGTTGCCGCGGGAGCATCTCACACTGCGCCGGCAACTGGAGCGGGGTCCTCCCGGGCCGCCGCTTCCGATCCTGTCGCAGCTCCCGCCAAGCGGCCAAGGGAGCCTACTCCTCCGTCTCGTCGTGCCGAAAGAGTTCCGAACTTCGACCTCTCCGCGCTCAGCTCCGACGAGGAGGAAGAAGAGGAGTAAGTTTTTCTGTTGTGTTCATATTTCTTCAATTCTTGATGATTCTTGTCTTGTATCTGATCTGCTTCCCTCTGAATCTTGTTCCTTTTCAGGACTCTGGCCGAGAGAGCAGCAAAGAGGGCCAAGGTCCCTGTGGTTGTCATCGAGGACGATCCTGCTATGACGACAGAGGACACGTCCGAGACCACCTTGTCGGACCCGGCAATTACTCCTCGAAGCAGCCCCCAGCGCAGCCCCCAGCGTAAGTATTTGTTCACTTCCTGTTGTGGGGCACGCATGGGTGCTCTTTCCTTGCTGATATCTTGATTGTTGGTTGGCTTGTGTAGGAGCAGAACAGGTTCACCAGGAACAACCAGAGGCCGCTCTTGAGGTGCTGTCTGCTTCAACTACGCCGCCAAGGGATGATTCCCTGGCAAGGGAGCGCTCTCCGGCAAGGGAGGGATCCCCGGCGAGGAGTAGTTCTCCGGCAAGGGACAGGACCAGCGATCCCCCGGTGGTGGAGCCCATGATCACAGAGCCCAGCACAGGTAATCCTTCTCGCCAAAAAACTTCCCTTGGGTTTTTCTTCTTCTGATCTTCTTTTTGGATATTTGCTTGACTTTTTCTCCTTCCTGTCTTCAGATCCTCCCTCCACAGAGCCGATGGAGACTGAGGCCATCGGCGAGGAGGACGTGCGCGGCAATACTGACTATGTCGCCGCCACCAAAGAAGAGGCCAGCGCTGATGATCCTGCCGACGAAGAGGCCGCCAAGGCTGCTGGCGCTGGAGCTGGCGAGGGGTCTGGCGATCGCACTAACGACCCGGGGGCCGCAGGAGCGCAAGGCGCTACGCCGACCGCCGATCCCTCCGCCGCTGACGCAGCGCCAGGCTCCGAAGAGCCCCAGCCCGGCGCCTACTTGAAGGCCGGCGACGGTGTCTTCATCAAGCTCCCCTGGGCGTCAAGCTCCAGGGCGCCGGTCGAGGGAGAAGCTTTTGACGGAGAAGTGCTCGCCTCCGCTGGGCTGACAGTGGTTGACGCACCAAGCAGCAGCAGCGGTGAGTCCGAGGAGGAGCAGCTGCTCCGGAAGTTGGTGTTGCTCTACCGCGCCCGACAAGCAAAACTGGAGTCCCGGGAAGCGCTTGTCGCGCAGGCGGGAGTGGACATAGAGAAGCATGCGGAGGAGCTCCAGAGCCGCAACCAAGAGGCCCTTCGGTCCATTGCAGAGGAGAGGGCGCAGCTTGCCGAGGCGCGGAAGGCCTTTCTCCTCGAGAAGGCTGAAGCCGAAGAGCAGCAACGGCTTGCCGCCGAGGAGATGTCCGCGCAAGAAGGCGAGCTGACGCAGAAGAAGGTTAACTTGGACAGCTATGAGGAGGAGCTTGCCACGCGCGAGGAGACACTTGGCGGAGCCCTCAAGGAAGCGAAGGATGCTGCTGCAGCTGCCGAGGCCGCCAAGAAGGAGCTGGAGGTGAAGGTGACGGAGCTAGAAGCCATTCTCAAGGCGAAGAACGAAGAGCTTGCCGCGCTCCAGCACGAGCGTGAGAAGGACGCCCTTGCCCATGGCGAGCTGTAGGGTCGTCTCCTTGAGAGGGGCGAAGAGCTAAGTGCCACCAAGGATTCAAATGCTGATCTGGAGCTGAAGCTGGCCACGCTGACGGAGACGCTGGACGGCGCCAAGAAGCGGGAGGAGGACTTGAAGGGAGAGAACAAGGCCAATGAGGCGCTGCTGACGAGGGCCGCCGAAACCCAGAACACCTTCAGGGCTACTGTGGAGCTCTGGACGGAGGGCCTCATCAACATCGCCGCAGTCATCGACGAGGAGCTGGCGCAGCTAGAACTGGAGGGCTTCGGGTACTCCTCCGACGAGAATCTCCAGCCCAGCGCCAAGCTCACTCTGTTCTTCAAGGGCGTGGCGGCGGCTCTCCAGCAACTCCGGGAAAGGATCCCAAAGCAGCTGGCTGACGAGTCACGCGCAATCTGCGCCAGAGTTCTGGAGAATGTGTTGGTGAAGGTGCTCTTCCGCAATCCGGGCCTCAACCTCACCAACGTCCTCAAGAAGCTGCCGGCGGGTGCTGATCTTGAAGAGCTCAAGGCCCTTGTCGCACCCATTGTGGACAAGGTAAATGAAGTCAAGAGGATTGATGGTGGCCGCGTAGATTAGGACGCCCGTTTTCTCCTTTTCCTTGCCGCTGCTGGACATGTTACGGGAACAATCTATTAGAGCGCGGCAAGTTATCATTGTAATATAACTTTACCTTGGGTAGTATTTGCTATGTTATTCCCTTTACTTGATTCCTTCCTTTGTATGTTTTTACCCTACGCTTTTAGGGAACTTGCCGGCGCAGGCACCCTTGCCGCGAGCGCTGAGTGCGGAACATCAGCAGCCTGCTGGCGGTGTTGCTTCTGGCAAGAAACCTTGTCGCAACTAGTCGTAGCACACTTAAGTTGTTGAGCGGACTCGAAACAAAGTAAGGGTGCAACTAGCTACGAGTTGGTTCCTCCGCGCACAGGTTTTCCATACAAAGCACGGTCGTTCAAGGACGATAACTTAAAAAAATTTAAAACTAGTTGTGCTCAAACTTTGGCAACTTAGCTTTTTTGTCGCTTGCGTCCCGGCAAGGCGATACTTTTCTTGAACGACGCCTGGTCCACCCCATTATCTTCTCCTTCCCCTCCGGTGAACTTGTGGGCGAGGGAACTATCACGCCCAATATGCGACCCTATCCAAAAGGAACTTGAAGGTCCCATCAAGGATAGACCCGCATATTGGAACGCTTTTGCAAGGTGGATATCATTACATCAACATTACATAATAGATGGGGATACATCCAATACATACAATGTCGCATGAATACAACATCACATCATACATAAGATCAACATCCGAACTACGGATGAAAACACAAACAGAAACTCAAACGACATCCACCCTGCTAGCCCAGGCTGCCGACCTGGAACCTATCCCCTGATCGAAGAAGAAGCAGAAGGGGAAACTCCAAAACAGGCAAACATCGCTCTCGCGTCAAGATCATCGCAACCTGTACCTGCAACTGTTGTTGTAGTAATCTGTGAGCCACGAGGACTCAGCAATCCCATTACCATGGGTATCAAGACTAGCAAAGCTTAATGGGAAAGGAAGGGGTAAAGTGGTGAGGTTGCAGCAGCGACTAAGCATGATATGGTGGCTAACATACGCAAATGAGAGCGAGAAGAGAAACCAAAGGAACAGTCGTGAAGCTAGCAATGATCAAGAGGTGATCCTGAACACCTACTTACGTCAAACATAACACAGAAACCGTGTTCACTTCCCGGACTCCGCCGAGAAGAGACCATCACGGCTACACACGCGGTTGATGCATTTTAACTCGGATCTGGTGTCAAGTTATCTACAACCGGACATTAACAAATTCCCATCTGCCACATAACCGCGGGCACGGCTCTCGAAAGTTTAAACCCTGCAGGGGCGTCCCAACTTATCCCATGACAAGCTCTCGCGATCAACGAAGGAATAGACCTTCTCCCAGGAAGACCCGATCAATCTCGGAATCCCGGTTTACAAGACATTTCGACAATGGTAAAACAAGACCAGCAAAGCCGCCCGATGCGCCGACAATCCCGATAGGAGCTGCACATATCTCGTTCTCAGGGCAACACCGGATAAGCTAAGCATACAGGTACCGACGTAACCCAAGTTGCCAAGGGATGGTCCCGCACGGTGCTCTAGTTTGGACCAACACTCAGACAAGCATTGGCCCGGGGGGGGGCTAAATAAAGATGACCCTCGAGAGAGCGACTCCCAAGGGAAAAAATAGGTGGTGGTGAGGCAAATGGTAAAACCAATGTTGGGCCTTGCTGGACAAGTTTTATTTAAAGCGAACTGTCAGGGGGGTCCCATAAATCACCCGACCGCGTTAGGAACGCAAAATCCAGGAACATAATACCGGTATGATGGAAACTAGGGCGGCAAGAGTGGAACAAAACACCAGGCATAAGGCCGAGCCTTCCACCCTTTACCAAATATATAGATGCATTAATAATATAAGAGATATTGTGATATCCCGACCAAAATCTTGTCCACCATGGAGCAATCTTCAACTTCACCAGCAACTAGCAATGCTATAAGAGGGGCTGAGCAAAAGCGGTAACATAGCCAATCAATGGTTTGCTAGGTATGGTGTCAAAGGTTAGAGGTTCATGGCAATTTGGGATGGCTTGATAAACAGGTAATAGGTAGCGCAGCATAGCGATAGAACGAAGCAACTAGCATAGCAATGATAGTAGTGAGATCCAGGGTAGCGGTCATCTTGCCTAAAATCCCGCAAGGAAGAAGAATGAGTCCATGAAGAAGATGAAGCCACGAAGACGAACCACACGTAGACGAACGAATCCTCACGATCGCAACGAAACAGGAACTAACAAGAAGAAGCACACAACTTAGGTAAACACACCACACATGAACAAGGCATGATGCACAACAAGCATGATGCATGACCAAGCTACATGAAGCTACTCATGGCAAGAGATGATGCAAACAAGAACAACACATCAAGGCAAGTTTAAATGAGGCCGGAAACAACATATAACAATTCCGGTAAGTCCTCATATGCAAATTTCGAAATTGGTCCAGAACTGAATACACCTTATGTTCAAGTTGTTAAACAACATGTTAAGATGCACCAAGATGATCTACACGAAATTCTAGTCAAGTTACATATAAAGTTCATTAGATTCGGAGCTACGGCCTAGAAGATATGAGCAAAACAAGTTAAACATGGCATTGGTGCAAAATGCATACAAACATCAAGCAAATACCTCAAAACATGGATGCAACATGATAATATGGAACTACATGCAAAATCAAGCAAGTTTCATATAGAGCACACTCAAAACGGAGCAACGGTTCAACACATACACTCTATACAAGTCATAGCAACAATCTGTCCATAACAGCAACTAGGCATCTTACAGGCATCCAAACAACATGCTACAGCACCCCAACATAATAACAAAAGGCATGAGCATGAAGTACAGGTAAAGCATAACAAAACATGAACACTGAGCTATCTTCAGAAAAGACTAGAACATGCTCAAAAAGACATGGAGAGATTGCAAATAATAACAGTTTCAGACTTTGCAGAAATAACATCAGGTTGCAATGTTTAGAGCAAGCAAACAACATGTTACAGGAACATATCATGGCAAACAAAGGCATTGCATGAATCTACTAATTGCATAGAACAACAGTCCCTTACTGACCATGAGCCAAAAAGGATCAGAAGATAAGATGGCACCCATGTAAACATGGCAAGTTATATTACAGATTCATACATGGCAGGAACAACAATAAGTAGGCATGTTGGTGAGCTTGTACCACTCACCACAGAGCAATACATGGCATGGCAAGGCAACCAACAGTAAGAAGACATGTTTGTGAGTTAAACATGGCAAGCGCAAGTTCATAGGGTTCATGGATCACTAGGAAAACACATGGAAACAACGGAACTTAACGTAAACAGGCTGACAGCAACATTATCAAGCAACTTTGGAGCAAGATTACAACAATCTACAACAACCTATAAATGCAACCAGGGCATGGATGGATAGAGCATGACATGTAGATCAAAACATGTTTATAGGACATCTCCAGATTATGCATAGAATGATTACTAGAAGCATGTTAACATAGCAACAAACTATAACAGAATCTGTCTAGCAAAACAGCAACATCATGTACACTACTTAACAAGCTCGATTCACTCACCACAAGTCATTGCATGACAAGATAAGCATATCATCATCAAGAAGACATGTTTATGTAACCATCCAAGGCAAGAACAAGACCATAGCATGCAAGGATCAACTATAGCAACCTTGGCTAAATTGAATAACAAGTAAACAATCTGCCAGGAAACATTTTGAAGCAAAAGTAGAGCACTCAAATGACATGCTAGACTACTCCATAATTGCAAACAAGGGCATGAATGGATAGAAAATAACCATATGTCTAAAACACCCTTACTGAAGTATCTCAAAATATGCATGGATCTCTCTGTAGCATCAAGTTTACATGCCATCAAAATAACAGCAGAACAGGGACTAAAATCAGCAATATCACGAAGCCTAGTTTGCATGCTTGTGCTAGTCACCACATTGATCACAAAATTACATGGCATACACCCCTGGAAAGATGGCATGGCATAGATCAAAACACATGTAGACATCAACCTCATAGGATGCACACATCAATCATGGCAAAAATGACAAATGAGCAAGTTATAACAGTTTCAGCAGATTAACATCAAGATGCACTCTTCCAACAGCATTTCGAGCATCAAGATAAGCTCAAATGAAAATGATGCAATGGAATGAAATGAAGTACTCATCGAGGCGAACAATTTGACATATTATACGCACGAAATGGAGTTACGGATGCAGAGATACAGCAGGTCAAACATGGCATGATTAAGTGAAAAACTGGGGACTTAGGCATTTCGGGACAACCTCCAGATCTGCACGGTTTTTGAGGTTCACCGGAGTTGGAGAGAGGATGCCGAAGTTGACGGGGAAGAAGACGGGGCTCGCCGGAGATGGCGGATCCGGCGTGCGGGGAGGCCGGGAGTCGCGGGACCCGACCGGGACGGCGAGGGCGCGGCTCCGGCGCGGGCGCGAGGTCCGGCGAGGGCGCGCGGGGCGATGGCGGCTGGAGGCGCGCGGGTGCCCGGGGCAACGACGGCTGGGCCCACGGGGTCTTGCGGCGGCGAGCGGCGGCGGCCGGGAGCGCGGACGGCGGCGGCACGGCCGGGGCGCAGGGCGCGGAGGCTCCGGCCGGCGAGGCGGGGCGCGAGCCGCGGCGGCGC
This sequence comes from Triticum aestivum, assembly GCF_018294505.1. Classification (NCBI taxonomy): domain Eukaryota; kingdom Viridiplantae; phylum Streptophyta; class Magnoliopsida; order Poales; family Poaceae; genus Triticum; species Triticum aestivum. Next base: position 243,973,690 of record NC_057801.1, read on the forward strand.
TCCGCTCGGGCGGCAGGGACCGGAGGCGACAGCGGCGAGGTCGCCTGGCGGCGTCGGAGCGGATCACGGCGGCGCGGGGCCGGTCTCCGGCGATGAGGTGGCGGCGGCGCGCGGCGGCCTGCTGCGGGCCGAGGCGGGCGGACGGCGGCGACGGCGCGGGCTCACGCGGGCCCGAACCGGGTCCCGCGGGCCGCGCGGGTGGGAGGAGAGAGAGAGGGAGGCGCGGGGCTGACGTGGCGGCGCGGGATAGGTTGAGGGCGGCGGCGGAGGTGACGTGGCGCACCCTGATTGGGCGAAACGACGTGTCCGGCGGACATGTCCGGCGCGGATGACATGTCCGGCGGCGCGGAGGAGTTTGGCTAGGGTTTGGACTGCGGGAATTTCGGGGGAGGCCACATATATATAGGTAGAGGGAGCTAGGAGAGTCCAAATGAGGTGCGGTTTTCGGCCACGCGATTGTGATCGAACGACCGAGAGAATGGAGGGGAGTTAGATGGGTTTTGGGCCACTTTGGAAGGGGTGTTGGGCTGCAACAAAAGAGGGCTTTACGGTTACCCGGTTAACCGTTGGAGTATGAAACGACCTCCAAATGGCACGAAACTTGACAGGCGGTCTACCGGTGCTATACCAAGGCCGCTTGGCAAACCTTGGGCCATTCCGAGAACGTTTAACACCCGCACACGAAAAGAGTCAAGAAGGGGACGCCGGATGACATAGGAGTGCCGGATTGCAAAACGGACAACGGGGAAAAGGCTCGGATGCATGAGACGAACACGTATGCCAATGCGATGCACATGATGACATGATATGAAATGCAGATGATGACATGGCAAGGTGCAACACGCAAGCAAATGACATGGCAACGACGGCGAATAACTGGCAAACACCTGGCGCATTGAATCCGGGGCGTTACAGGAACCTTCCGGAAAGCCATCTTTGGTCTCAAGGCGGACAGCGCCAGGCCTAGTGACTCGCTTTACCCGATAAGGGCCTTCCCACTTTGGCGTCAACTTGTTGGAATTCTTAGCGGATTGAACGCGCCGAAGAACAAGGTCGCCTTCCTCGAGACTTCTGGCATTAACTTTGCGGCTATGGTAGCGGCGCAAAGCTTGCTGGTATCCAGCAGCTCGTACAGCAGCTTGAAGACGATCTTCCTCAAGGAGCAGTGCGTCATCTTGCCGCAGCTGCTCTTGCTCAAGCTCATCATAAGAGAGCACTCGAGGTGATCCGTATACGAGTTCCTGGGGAGAACTGCCTCTGCTCCATAGACTAGAGCGAAAGGCGTCTGGCCAGTGGCTCGATTTGGCGTCGTCCTGATCGACCAAAGAACCACCGGCAGCTCCTCGATCCAGTTCTTTCCGCACTTGTGCAGCCTATCGAAAGTTCTGGTCTTGGGCCCGCGCAGCACTTCAGCGTTTGCCCTCTCCGCTTGACCGTTGCTTCTCGGGTGAGCAACAGAAGCGAAACAGACCTTGGCGCCAAGATCTTGGACATACTGCATGAAGGTGCGGCTCGTAAATTGTGTGCCATTGTCGGTGATGATCCTATTAGGGACTCCGAAACGGCAAACAATCGACATGAAGAACTTGACTGCTGACTGTGCTGTCACCTTCCTCACTGCTTCCACTTCCGGCCACTTTGTGAACTTGTCGATTGCAACGTACAAGTACTCAAAGCTCCCGACGGCTCGGGGAAAGGGGTCGAGGATGTCGAGCCCCCAGACCGAAAATGGCCAGGATAAAGGGATTGTCTGGAGAGCTTGAGCTGGTTGGTGTATCTGCTTGGAGTGGAACTGGCACGCTTCACACTTGGTTACTTGTGCAGTTGCATCCTGGAGGGCTGTTGGCCAAAAGAAACCTTGCCGGAATGCTTTTCCGGCAAGTGCTCTTGCGCCAATGTGATGACCACATATGCCTCCATGTATCTCCGCCAACAGCTTCTGTCCATCTTCCCAGGGAATGCACTTCAATTTCACTCCGTTGAATCTTCTTCTGTACAGTATGTCGTCAACAAACTGGTACATACTTGATTGCCGGGCTACTCTCCGCTTCTTCTTGCTCTTCGGGAAGTTCTCCTGTCTGAAGGAAACGGACAATCTGCTGTGCCCATGCTGGAGCTTGCGGCTCGACAACAAGGACTAAAGGCACAAATGCTGCTGCGGGAACATCTGCTTCTACGGCAAGAACCTGCGGTTCAGTCAGAGCTTGATGTTCCCCGGCAAGCTTGCCGGAGCAAAACTTGTCGGGAGCGTCTGCTTCAATGGAACAAACCTTAGGGCTTGTTGGAGCAGACTGCTCCTCAGCACTCTTGGTGTTGATCTTGGGGACCTTCTTGGCGGCGTCTTCGGGGAGCTCTGCCGGAAAGTAGTCACCAAAAATCAACTTCCTCTTCTTGTTCTGTCCAGTTCATGGTGTTACAGATGGTTGAGTCAGCTTGAGCACAAAAATTCCTGGTTCCACAGGTAACTTGAGTACGGCGCACTTTGACAGGCCATCTGCAATGTCGTTCTGAGCTCTCGGAACATGTTCCATCTGTAGGCCGTCAAAGTGCTCTTCTAACTTTCTCACTTCATCAATGTAGGCTTCCATCAACGGACTCTGATAATCTTTGTTAACTTGGCGGACGACAAGCTGCGAGTCACCCCTAACAATAAGCTTCTTGATCCCAAGGTCTGCCGCGATCCTGAGTCCAGCAAGCAAACCTTCATATTCTGCAGTATTGTTTGTCGCTTGCTCCTTGGGAAAGTGCATCTGGACCACGTACTTGAGGTGCTCTCCGGTGGGTGCGACAAGTAACACGCCCGCACCGGCGCCTTGCAGCGAGAAGGCACCATCAAAGTACATGATCCATTCTTTGCTTGCTTCCTTGACGGGGATGCTCGTCTCTGGAGTTTCTTCATCAGGTGTTGGCGTCCATTCTGCTATGAATTCTGCCAATGCTCGGCTCTGGATAGTTGAGGTACTTTCGAACTTGAGGCCAAAGCTTGACAGTTCCAGTGCCCACTCGACAATCCTGCCTGTTGCTTCTGGATTCTGCAGTATCCTCTTCAACGGAAAGCGAGTGACAACTGTGAGCTCATGTGCTTGAAAGTAATGGCGCAGCTTTCTCGAGGCCATGAGAAGGCCGAAAAGCAATTTCTGCACACCAGAGTACCTTGATCTAGCCCCCTGCAGAAGGGAACTGAAAAAGTAAACTGGGCGCTACACCATTCTCTTCTGCTTCTCTTCTTGTGGCTGCACAGATCCGTCCTTGTCGGGACCAGAGCTTGTCGGGGAAGCCCCCTGCTTGTCGCTGGATGTGCTTGCCGCGGCCGCTGGCTCATCATCTGCCTCCCTCTCCGCTACTAACGCAGCGCTAACCACTTGATTGGTTGCCGCTAGATATAGCAGCAACTTCTCTTGCGGCTTAGGTGCGACAAGTATTGGAGTGGAGGATAGATATCTCTTCAAGTTCTGCAGCGCAGCCTCCGCTTCTGGAGTCCATTTCATTGGACCTGCCTTTTTCAATATTTTGAAAAATGGCAGGGCGCGCTCAGCAGACTTAGAGATGAACCTGCTGAGAGCAGCTACGCAGCCGGCAAGCCTTCGTACATCCTTGACGCGCTTCGGTGCTTCGATCTGCTCAATGGCCTTGATCTTGTCGGGGTTGGCTTCGATCCCCCGCTGAGACACAAAGAACCCGAGAAGCTTGCCGGAGGGGACTCCGAACACGCACTTCTCGGGGTTGAGCTTGAGGTTGATCTTGCGCAGATTTGCAAAGGTCTCGTCCAAATCTTGGATCAGAGTTGCTCTGTCTTTGCTCTTGACCACTATGTCATCCATGTAAGCTTCTACATTTCTGTGCAACTGTGGCTCAAAAGCTTCGTGAACTACCCTTGCAAATGTTGAACCAGCATTCTTTAGTCCGAAAGGCATCCGTACAAAGCAGTATGTGCCACATGGAGTAATGAATGCGGTTTTCTCCTCATCCTCTTCTGCCATGAAGATTTGATGATATCTTGAGTATGCATCAAGAAATGAAAGCAAATCACATCCTGCCGTGGAGTCGACAATCTGGTCAATGCGCGGCAAGGGAAATGGATCTTTGGGACAAGCTTTATTAACATCAGTGAAGTCAATACAAAGCCTCCATTTTCCGTTCGCCTTGCGCACGACTACAGGATTGGCCAACCACGTAGGATGGATCACCCCTCTGACAAGGCCTGCTGCTTCCAACTTCTTGATCTCTTTTGCAATGAATTCTTGGTGCTCCACTGCTTGTTTTCTGACTTTCTGCTTGACGGGCCGCACGTGAGGACAGACGGCAAGGTGGTGCTCAATTACTTTCCTGGGAACACCGGGGATGTCAGATGGTTGCCATGCAAACACATCGACATTCGCCCGCAGGAAAGCAACGAGCGCGCTTTCCTATTTAGGATCAAGCGTGGCACTGATGGTGAACGTACCACCAGTGCCGTCCTCCTTGGCGGCCACTTTCTTGGTCTCTGGCGGAGCTGCCTTCGCCTTCTTACACTTGCCGGTGGAGCTCGATGGTGCGTCCTCGACGGTAGCGCAGCACTCCGAAGAGGTGCGCTTGCCGGAGTGGGCATCAGAGCTCTTGCCGGACTTGGTCTTCTTCTTCCCCCCGGGAGCTTCAGCGGCAAGTGGCTTGTGATTTGCTGCGGCTGCTGCTTCCCGGTAGATCTTGTCGGTATAGATAAGAGCATCTTTTTTCTCACCAGGGACAGAGATGACACTTATCAGACCTGGCATCTTGAGCATGTTGTAGGCATAGTGAGAGGCTGCCATGAATTTGGCGAGCGCTGGACGGCCGAGTATCCCATTGTAGGGTAATGGGAAATCAGCAACGTCAAAAGTGACCTTCTCTGTTCTGAAGTTCAGCTCGCTGCCAAATGTTACTGGCAACGTGATCTTCCCCTTCGGCTTGCTCCTTCCCGGATTGATTCCTTGGAAGGTACCAGTCTCTTCGAGCTCGCTGTCGGGGATCTGGAGCTTCTTGAGTACTGCTGAGGAGATCAGGTTCAAGCCGGCCCCGCTGTCAACTAGCATCTTTGTGACCTTGAGGTTGCGGATAGTTGGTGAAACCAACATCGGCAAGCACCCGACCGCAGTTACGCGATCAGGGTGATCCTCAATGTCAAAGATGATAGGCGTGCTGGACCACTTCAGAGGTTTGCGCGACTCAACTGGTGGTTCTGCTGCATTAACTTCCCGCACCCACTGTTTCAGTTGGCGGTGCGAAGTATGCAGAGAAGCACCACCGTCGACGCACAGAACCTCTGTTGCTTTCTGAAACTCCTGCTCGTCGGCCTCATCATCCTCCATGTCTTCGTCGTCGTCTTCATCTTCATCCTTGTCGCGGCCGCGGGGAGGCCTGTCTCCTTGCCGCTGCTTGGCCTTGCCGCGGTGTCCCCCCCTGCCGGGACGCTTCTTGCCGGACCCGCCAGCACCTTCCTGGGCCTTCTCCTTGTCGTGGTGCTCATACTCAGCTTTCTGCTGCTCGACAAGCTGCTCAACCTTCATGCAACTTTGGAGATCGTGGCCCTTGGTGCGGTGGATCTTGCAATATTGCTTGTCGGAGCTGCCCTGCTTGTCGGCGGCCGTCACAGGTTCTGCTTCCTTGGCGCCACCTCCGTTGCCGGATTGCTCAACAGCTACTACATCTTTACCTTTCCTTCTTCTGTTGTTCCGCCGCCGGTTTTTCTTTGCCGGGGCAGCATCCTCACTGTCAGACCCCCCTGTTCCTGTGTTTTCTCCGGGGAGTTTCCTCCCTTCCTCAGCACGTGCACATCTATCGGCCAGGGCGTAGAGCTCACTGACGTCTCTTATTTTGCACATCGCCATCTCCTCCCGCATCCTGCGGTTACACATGTTCTGATGGAACGCGCTGATGACCGCGGCGGGATGGACATCTGGGATGTTGCACTGCACTTGGCTGAACCTTTGAATGTACTTGCGCAGGGGCTCTCCTTCCTTCTGGGCGAGCAGATGAAGATCGCTCTCCTGGCCATGGGGCTTGTAGCCGCCTGTGAAGGCGCCGACAAACTGATGACACAGGTCCGCCCATGAGGAGATGGAGTCGTCCGGCAAGTGCATGAGCCAGGATCTGACATTGGGCTTGAGTACCAGCGGGAAGTAGTTGGCAAGGATCTTCTCATCGCGCCCCCCGGCAGCTTGCACCGCGATGGTGTAGATGCTGAGGAACTCTAACGGATGCAACCTGCCATCATACTTCTCTGGTACGTCTGGCTTGAAGTTCTTGGTACTGGGCCACTTGACTTGCCGCAGCTCACGAGTAAACGCAGGGCAACCTACCGCGTACGGCAAGTCGCCTGGTTCCCCTGGCGCATGCATGTCGACAACGGGCCCAGCGCGCTGGTCTGACTGACACCACGCTTCTCTTCGGCGCTCGATGCGAGTACGAGTGTCTTCTTGTTGCCGTTCCTGAAGAACTTGGCGTTGATCGCGACGAGCTCGTGGATCTGATGACGCCGTGGAGTCGGTGTCGAGGTTGACCCTGCGAGTCGGCGATCTCGGCCTTCGGGGCGGGGAGTGCACGGTGGTTGCACCCCCACCAGTCTTGTCGCCATCGGCTTGCACCTGGGCGTCTTGCCGCGGCTTTGATGTGCTCGGTTGCCGGGGAGTGTCGCCGTTGGCGAAGCCGATGAGGCTCTGAATGGTGGCCCTCCAACCGTCGATCTTGTCTGCCGTCGGAGGGTAATCCAGGAGCAGTTGGGCTCGAGCCAACGCTTCTTCTAGAGTCTTTGGTGGCGGTGGCGAACGGTGCGAGGAGCGGGATATGCTCGGACTTCTAACTATGTTAGAAGGAGCAGGATCCCGTCCGGGCGACCGTGTTTTGCTCGTGCCAGCAGGTTGGCGTGCATGCTGGTCTTGAGCATCTCGAGATCCGCCAGCTCGATTTTGATCCAACGAGCATATGGTACCGCGAGTACCATGACGCTGTTGGCCCCGCAGCTCCTGAGACGGGCACGGTGCGTGTACGGACGCCGAGGTTTGCGCGGCCTTGTCCTTGGACCTGGCGGCAGCATGAGCTCCCTCGTCGGCGCCCGTTCCTCCGCCGGCGTCTACCCCACACACCCGTTTGCTCCGGTGGCGGTGGGATCGACGTGGACGGAGCAGCCACCTCCGAAGCCTTCTTCTTCGGTGGCATGTTGAAGATGATGATGAAGAAAACGAAGATCTGGCTCGCGTGAACGCCGGATCGGGTTCACACAACCTCGACGCCCCCTACCTGGCGCGCCAAAGATGTCGTGGGAAATGAGCACCTATGGGGCAGGGCCCCTTCTCGGTCCGGCAAGGGAGCAGAGGGCACATGAAGAGCGGATCGAGGCGGAGCACGCGAGCGATTTTTACCCAGCTTCGGAGCTCTCCGGAGAGATAATACTCCTACTGCTGCTTTGTGGTTTTATTCTGTTCTTGCTCGAGAGCGTGAGGGTGTTGTGGTTTCGAATGAGTCGAACCCCTTCTACGTTGCGCATGGGCCTCCTTTTATAGGCTAAAGGGGTCACCGACAGGTGGCAACGCAGACAGGGGTACAAATGTAAAAAGAGGGGTTGGTACAACTGCCGCTACAGTGCACCCTACCTAACTCTGATGGCAGGGGACAAGAGCATTTAATGCCCGTCCGCGTCGCCTAAATAGTGCAGAAAAGCGACCGTTAGAGGCGCCACCGCTTGCCATGATGGCCTTCTCATCATCTCCACTCGCCACCTCGCACCGCTTGGCTGCACAGCTTCCCGCCACGTGCGCCTGGAACGGTCCTGTGGCGACACGTCGACGGATGCGCTGGAGCGTGGGCACAGAGTGGTGGCTTCGCCGCGGCAAACGCCTTGCCGCGGTCGTTGTCTTGTCGCGCCTGGAAGCTTGTTGCTCGCCGGGACGCGCGGCGCGTCGCGGCAAGTTCCTTGAAATGCCTTGGTTGGCCTTCCCGACAAGCTCCTCTTGCCGGGGCCTCATCCTTCCCGGCAAGCTCCTCTTGCCGGGGCCTCATCTTCTCAGTTAAAACACTTTGTTCTTGAATGGCTCCAATAGGAAATACGGAGGATCTTGGTGGGCACCCGGCAAGCCTTGCCGCGGGGCGCTGCGACTGCCCGTGCACAAGTTCGGGATACTAAGGTACCCCTTACTTTAGTACACTGACACCCAAATTTTCAATTTGGAATGTTATACATTAGATCATCATTGCATATCATATTTTATTGCATTTTGGCTTGATCCTAAAAATTCTACGCAACTCAAGGACACAAATTAAAATAATACAAGCTTTATATTACAAGCCAGGGGCCTCGAGGGCTCGAATACATAAGCTCGAATACAAACGAGTCAGTGGAAGCAACAATATTTGAGTACAGACATGAGTTAAACAAGTCTGTCTTGAGAAGGCCTTAACACAAAAGTAACAACGATCGAAAAGGCAAGGCCTCCTGCCTGGGAGCCTCCTAACTACTACTGGTCGTCGGTGTCCGTCACGTAGTAGTAGGCAACCTCGGGATAGTAGTAGTCGCCGGCGGTGGCAGCGGTCTCAGGGGCTCCGTCATCTGGTTGCATCAAACGGATAAGGGGAAGAAAAAGAAAGCAAAGCAAACGTGAGTACTCATCTGAAGTACTCAGCAAGCAAGGATCTACACTACATATGCAACATTATCAAAGGAAGGTTGTATATGTGGACTGGGCTGCAGAAATGCCAGAATAAAGGGGAGAGCCTAGTCCTATTGAAGACTAGCATCTTCAGCATCTTTAGTGGTCTTGCAGCATTAGAAGAGTGCAGACTAGCATAAAGTAAAATAGTAGTAGTGTCATCAACCTCGCCAAGAGATCCTTCCTCGACTCCCTGCGAGAAGGCAATCCCAGAGCCATACTATCCATTTCTCATCTCAAGTATCCAGTTCTAGTTGTATCGATCAGGATACAACTCCGAGTGTCTGTTACCGTAGGACGGGCTATCGATAAATGTTTGCTTCCCTGCAGGGGTGCACCAACTTACCCACCACGCTCGATTAACTCCGGCGGGACACACTTTTCTAGGTCATGCCCGACCTCAGCCAAACGATACGCCGCAACCCGACCTAGGCCTAATAGAGAGGTTAGCACGCCGGACTAAACCTATGCCCCCAGGGGTCTTGGGCCATCGCCCCGGGAACTCCTGCATGTTGCGTGGGCGGCCGGTGAGCAGACCTAGCCACCTCCTAAAAAAGGCAGGTGCTTACGCAGCCCAACCCGGTGCACGCCGCTTAGTCGCTGACGTCTATTAAGCTTCGGCTGATGCATATGACGCAGAACGCCCATACTATGCCCACGTGATGGTTAGTGCTATCAGGCCAGAGGCCCCTCAGATCAAATATCCAAATCGTAGCTGATTTAGGAGCGCACGATAACGAGCAGAGACTCACGATCGATGTGACCCCGTCGCCCCGTCTTGTGGACTTGCAGCAAGGGCTAAGAATGCCCGGCTACGCCACGTAATTATCTCGCGGGCACCTTCCAGGTCAACCCGACTCCACATCACTCGCATCACATGCTCGCACGGGTACCCCTCAGGGCCAACCCGTTTTCATCCACTTTAATCAGTAACAATAGTAATGTAAAGGCAATCCGTGCGAAAAATGCCAATGGCGGCCGAGCACCAGGCCGGCCGGTATCTCATCCGTCCTGGCGCCATGTGGATCCCCGCTGCCTCTATATTATGTGTGTATCCGCTTTTTTTTGGGCCGTATTCATCGACACCGGACCCACGCACATGGAAAGGAAGCTAGGCCTATCGCACGCCTCTGACATGGGCCGCACAGCATCTCCGCACTTGTACACTGGTGGGCTGTATTTTATCTGCATGTACCAGCGCGAAGACTGTCACGTACTAGCACAATCATGTGCTGTAGTGTGCGGAGAGCCACGTCCACCAGTGCATCTAGCAGCCGACGTGGCCCAGCATTGACCATGGAAGAACTAATTGCACATATCTATTCAGTTTACCGTTTAATTGAGGTTTATTTTTTCTTGGAACAATCAAGAGGTTAACTGCAATACTATCATGCACAATCTGTTCCAAATCCTGTCCGCTCATGACCACATTTGTGGAACACAAAATCAGCCTCAAATCATGCAACGAAACACGCCATTCAATTGGTAGTGTGATTACGCAGATCCATAATTTTTTATTAATAAACACATTTATGTTGGGAGACCAGTGAACACTTTGGCATAATCTCGTTTTGCCGTTGGGTATCAACTAACAGCTAATTCAGTGTCAATGGTTCACGCGGTAGGCCAGGTTCTGTGCCGCGTGGAACAGTTTTGCGCTGCACAGGTCTGTTCACTCGTCCGTGATACATCACGTCACGCAATTTACTACGCATTCACATCATTCCTCCTCACCCCTCATCTACCTCCACCCACCTCGCTCTGCTTCTTCGCTGCGGAAGGGAAATCCACCAGAGGGACCAAGGTGAGCAACAGCGCCCTCGTCGTCGAACTACTGGGCGGCGGCAAGGATCACTCTCCTCTGCCGGGCCGGCAAGTGCCGGGGGCAGGCAAAGCGGATAGGTACCCCATTCCATCCCACTCACGATCTGCTGCAAACGCTAGGTCGCCATTGATCTTACTTTTTTTGCTTCAATTGATTAGAGTTCTCAAAACATTTTTTAGGGGTAGAGAGGGAAGATGACTGATTTTTTTAGCGGGATCCAAGCTGGTATGGTTGTCAATCGATTAGAGAACAATGAACAGTCGCCCGAAGATTGGAACAGTGATGGGGATGGTTCAGGGGGCACAACTGGTTTGCTTGAATCACCATGTTTCACGTCCAGGCTTTCTGTGCTCAAAGTGGGTTCAGTCATAAGCAAGTTTTCTGAATTCAAGTGCCAATTAGTCAGGGAAACTGGATTCGATGGAATGCTTGAGATAAAATCATGGCAGAAGATCAACCTGAAATACAACGCTTATATAATGGATAGAGTCGATGTAGATTCACGTATAATAAATCTTGAGCGCCAAGGTGTTATTGAACTATGTGACAAGGACATGAATTATGTGTTTGGCATCCCATGTGGCGATTCAACCATAGAAGGCGAGGGAGTTGAGCCGTCAGTAGCTTGCATTGAGTATACCCGTGCGGCAGCATCATTTAGTGATAGAGGCACCCACAGCCTGAAAGCAGCAGAGGCATACTTAAGCAGATGCATAGCAGAATCATCTACTCAATTAGAGCAGGACTGCTTCAAAATTGCTTTTGTTATTTTTGTTGTTGGTCATGTGTTGGCACCTACTGCGAAGCACGATTATATATTAATTGATTTCTGGGCTGCACTGAATGATATCAGCAAGATAAAGGATTGGAATTGGGGAGGATACGCGTTGAAAAATCTTTTTCAAGCTGTCAAAAAGTTCAAGGCAGATGTTTTGAGGAGAAACCCAACCGTGCATATAGTTGGATGTCATCTGTTTCTGCAGGTGTGTGTTCGTTTTTGTCTTGATGAAAATCATTAGAAGTTTTCTAATCAGTCAGTCGCACATGCTCACATATGATTCTAATGCTGTTGTTTTCATTTGCAGCTTTTTGTGCTTGATAGCCTCGAGCTGGGTGTTCTAAACAGGGCAAGAGGTGTAACCCCGCGTATAGGCTTGTACGACTATGAGTCGATCAAGAATATGGTTGAGAAAATTACAGTGAATTCTGCCCCGGGCGAAGTTTCCTTTCACGGCGCACCGGTAAGCAAAACATGCCAAATCGAAGACATTTTTTTATCTCAGTCAGTACTACATCAAAACACGCTTCTTACTTTTGGAAAACAACAGGTGCGGAGCGAGCTCTCCGTGAGAAACCTAAGTGTGTGTCGTCCGAAGGAAGTTTGTGCAACAAATACACCAAAGCCCACGACAGCGCCCAAAAAGGCAAATGCAACGTGCACACCAATTCCACGGAATAGCTATGCCAAAACCGATGCGCAAGAGTTTTCAAATTATATACGAACACGCTACCCAAGCATAGTATGTCTCCTAAAGCCATTGTCCATGTTCATTAGATACATACAATTTGACTACCACCTAACCTTTTTTTATATGTATTTATCTAGTCAACGGAGAAACTCGGCGTACTTCTCCGTGAGCAGAATGCCCGTGGGCTAGCAAATATTTCAGAAATGCGTCAAGCCTTCCAGTCCAATATGTTCACTTTCACTGACAAGCTAATGATATGCATAGCAGATAGCTGCACTTGTTGCAAGGCGCATGGAAGCAAAAGGTGCATCTTGAAGAGGGAAGACACCAACACCGACAATGTACCTCCCATGGCATCAGTAGATCAAACCCAATTCAGCACGCCTTTAGTAAGCAAGATTGGACCCCGATTACCAGCACCAGGGAACCATGAAGGTACATGATCAATCTTTTAAAATCATACAAGCGACCTTATAGGACCTAGGCACCCCCTTGACCCTACTTGATCTGCCTTGCCAGGCACCGTGTCGGCGAACAGCCCTGTGTCTTGGAAAAGAGATGGCAGTTTATCTTCAAGCGTACAGTCAGGCACATCAAAGAAAACCTACTCACGTGATCAGCAAGCTATTGTTGCACTAACCCCAACATACAGTCAGAGCCCACACAATCAGAACCCCATATCACAGGATAGAACCATAATGGAAATCGCTAGCAATATTGTCGCATTTACCGAAAAAGGGTTTCCCCCCGCTTTGTATACAAAGCAACCAACCGAACCATCCAACGATAGGTGCTGGGGCGGAAACAGCACAGTCACGCCCAAAAGAAAAGAAAGAGAAAATACAAGAGAAACAAATGCCGACAACGGCGGATCGACAAAGAAACGAAGAAGCCTCGTGGCCGCTGCACCCACCGGAGATCTCCCACCAGACTCCGAGCCTCCGAAGCACCGGTACCAATCAACACCTCCAAGAAGGAACGCGACGAAGACGACGCTGCTGCCAAGGGTTTCCCCCGGTACGGTGAGGGGAGAGGAAGGGTAGCTCCGACGCCCTCCAGGAAGGTCTGGCGGCACCCACAAGCACCACCGCGTCGATGTCGGCCAGGCCAACAGAGATTTCTCCCGATCCCAACCTCCACCTCAGGCACTCCGAAGCTCGCCGCCAAACAGACCCTCACCCTGCGCCAGCCCGGACACGAAGCGTTCAACGCTGTCTCACCACGGCACCGTGAAGCATGGTCGGCACGATGAAGAAGAGGAGCCGGGACCAGGCAACAGCACCATCGGCACGCGGGAGGGCCCCACCTCCACCGCTGAAGACGGTAGCTGACCGGACGCAATGGCAGGAACACACCAGGCCCGTGGCCGCACAGGCCCAGCCGGGAACGCAGAGGCCCGTAAAGTTCCCGCCTTCGCGCTGCAGCCGGCACGCCGTCGGCTCCGCCGCCCCTGTCCAAGCTGCTCCCCTTCCTCCCCACACCGAAAGCCGCCAAGGGAGGCACCACCAACACGCGCACCGCCGGCCACCATCACCAGGTCGCCGGACCGCCACCGGCCGAGCCGCACCACCGCCGCACGCCCACGACGGAGAGGAACCACCACAGCCGCCGGCAGCCCGAAGCCGGACCCCAGCCGCCGCCAACGCCGCCCGCGGCCCTCGCCGCCTGCCGGGCGGAACCGGCCGCCGCGGCGAGGCGCGTTCCACCGCGCAGCCGGCCACGCCGCACCACGCCCCGCCGGAGGGCCGCGCGCCGCCGCGCCGCGGCGCCCCGCGCCCGCGCCGCGCCCGCACGCGAAGGAGGGACCCGCGTCGCCCCCAACGCGCGGAGGAGGAAGAGCAGGGCCCCGCCGCCGCCGGCGCCGGTCAGGCGAGCCCGGCCGTGCCCCCTGGCGGCGGCGAGGGAGGAAGGAGGAGGGGAGACCGGAGGCGGCGGGATCTGGGCGCCCGCCCCGGCCGCCTCGCGGGTGGCGGCGCGGGCGGGAGGGGGGAGGGGAGTCTGTCTTGGAAAGGTGTCACTGTCGTGTGATCATATTGTCGCATTTTACGATGATCTTACAGCAATACTGGTTACTTATTATGCTGAGATCCGTCCAACCCCCGCCTTCGTTTTGTTTGGGTCAACTACAGATGGAGTACCTTTGAAGATTGATCTACCTCAATGCAACTTTGGAAGAGACCCGTGGGTTGCTGGATCAGTCCCAGCACCACCCATTCCAACTGTTCTTAGGGCTATAAGAGACTGGATGACTGGAGCTTCCATGCTAAACCTTGAGAGGCAAGTTTCCATTACCGAGCCAGCAAATTACATATGTGTCATCAAAACCACTTTATAGTTTGCCACACTCTAAAATGCATTACCACACCATAATTGCAGGAAATGGATCGTGCATCCCAAACCAAGACTTATATCTCTAGATGGTGTTGAAATCCATCGACAGCTTGTGCTAAATGATCCAATGACCCATGAGATGGCCACAGCTATTTTTCATAGACTTGGTCAAATTGATATGTTATTCTCGAAGGACACTCCCAGACACATATGGAGGAAATTTGTTGAACCAGACTTTGCGGTTAGTTTTGTTTCACAAAGTTTTCATTTTGGTTGTGTCCCATTCTGCACGCGTTTCACCACTCCGCGCTCCCTTGTGTTATGTGTAGACAACTATTTTGGCGAATGCTGACCCACTGACGGTTCAATCTATTAGGACTAGTTTCCAAGAAGGAACTTCATCTTGCAACCCAGCTTCATGCCGGATGGTAGGCGACGCTGCAGAAGCTGATGTTATATTATATCAGAACTATTGTTGGGTACAGACCATTAACATGTGCGTTTGTATGCAGTGGTACATCTCGGCGATCCTACCTGATAGTTGGACAGTATATGCATTTGATATGCTCAGAAAAAGGATCATCGTGCTAGACCCAGCCGTAGGGCCGTTTGGTTATAGCAATCGCCGAGTAAGCATGCATGAATTTGTTAGCAACAAACTCCATGCTGCTTTGTTCAACTGTCTGGAGAAATTCTTTAGCTCATGGCACTGTTAATCAAGCCATTGGGGGCGCACTTTTCCTATCGTAATGAGGGAAAAGATTGATAAGTATGTTTGGTGCAGCTCAAGTACATTTTTGGTTAACTTGAACTTGTCCTCACTTGTATACAAATGCAGGGATCAGACTGGGCTGTGTGCCACATTCTTTGCCTGGAACTACGACGGCGACAAACTACAGATACCACTAAACAAGGTATGTTGTTTGTGTGCCTGACACACCCCACCCAACCCCGCAAACACTGCATAGTTACTGCCTGCCCAAATGATCTACTAAACACCTGCATTTGTGTAGGACACGCTATCATCGCACAGCAGCTTGATGATATATGAACTAATGAGGATGCAAGGGAACCAAACTTCAGTGGCAAACGACGCCCTCGAAGCTGTCAAAGCGTCGTTCACAGCCCTATAAAATAGCACATCGTTGATCGGTCTGCTCATGTAATTTCGATTACTTATAAGCAGAACAAACTTGTAGACTAATTTTCCCCAGTACTACGACGATCACCGAGTGATCCTATCTAATGCATGCAAATTCTTAGCCATTAACTAGTACATCAGAGCTTATCCAGTTACACCCTTGAGATCTAGCTCACATGCCAGCTACAAGTTTATTTCCCTACGTAGATTGACACTGCTGCAAGCAGCACGATCAGTGCAAGCGCCTTCGCATACCTGATCCCTGGGTTGACTGCTACATTATCTTCTGGAGCTGGTTGAACAGCTTTTTGCGCAGCTTGCCGTTGCTGCACCGAAGTTGCTTCAGCTCGTAACTCTGAGTTGATCCTCTCTAGCTGACGCACCTTGTCGCGTAGATCAATGACCAGCTGCTTGAGGAACAGATTCTCAATGGGATCGTCGAACCACTCGTACATTTCACATCCTCCCATCTCATGTAAATCGAGCACAGAAAAATCTCAACAGGCATGAACACTAAACAATTGTAACCAAACCAAGAAAAACTTTCGCATCTAGAACACATACCTGTGACCGGGCACATGTCTTGTATCTTCTCCCTGGGTTCTCATAGCTCCACGAGATCCACATGGCCGCCTTGGGCCTGTTCTTGCACCAACATGGTGTCGCAGGCTCGTAGTCCAGCGGACCCACCCTGTAACGCACCGGCGACCTGGTTTGGCCAGCTGGAGCGAAGCGCCTCTGGGATGAAGATGCCGCCCTTGAGCTTGAAGAGAAGGAGGAAGACATTTGCTTGGGAGTGGGGGGCTGGTGGGTGGTGGAGTGTGTCTTCGCTGCTAGTGGAGTGCTTGTGATGCAGTGTAGCCGTGTGGTCTTTATATAGGCTGGTCAGTGCTGAGGCCAACGGTCACTTTTCAAACGTGTGGTGGCCAAGCAAACGGTTTCTATCCGTTTTTTCCAAGAGGGCTCACACAATCCACTCCATGCACAAGTTTTCACAGCATGGAAGGCTGATCTCATCCAAGCTAAGATTAACCGATAAATACAGTAATAAGTTCGCGAATGCTAACAACTTGAACATATCATCCTTAGGCAAATTCTCCTTACACATAGGTCCAACTGCTGACAAATACTCCCTCCGTTCCAAAATAGATGACTCAACTTTATACTAACTTTAATACAAAGTTGGGTCATCTATTTTGGAACGGAGGGAGTACTACTTAACCATAGTTCCAACGCATGGTGCACCCATCATACAAGTCATGGGCATGCAGAACTGTCTACCAGACAGCTACAAAATGGTACAGCAGGGCAGAATCTAACATGTCCTTAGATGCAGCAAATCCAAAAGCAGGACACGTACACGTCATCATCCTAATCTTCCTCCTCAAACTCCTCCATGAATCCAGGGTGAGGAGCTGTGTTGCCTGAGCAGGCAATTGTATCGTACAACATCCTTTTGCGACGCGCCGAAAGACCAACCTGTGCACCACACCGGAAAAAACAAGTAGCTAGTCAATATCTGTTTCAACACTAACATAGCTAATAAGCATGATTAATTTATAGGGGCAAAATTAACTCAGGAACTTCTTGCTCCAGCTCGTAAGCGTTAAAGTTGTCTGCATAGTGAGCAATGTAGCCAAGTGATTCTCCGCTGCAAAATGCTATTTGTCAGCAAGTGCTCCTACCAGGGAACACTACGAATTCTACGCTTGCACTCACCTTCGGCAAGGTATGTGCATGTCAATGTTGTACACAACAGTCCATTTTGATATATCCATTTGCCATCCATCCAACATCATAGTACCAAGGATCTTGAGCCCTCTCAAGAGCATGCGCACGGTCGCCCCATGCTTGGCCTCATAGACAGGGGAACCCACATGTGTGTACAATGGATCCATCACCATGACCCTAGTCATCTCCATGTCGAACACGTACAAGGACCACTCCCCAATAAGCCACACTGGGAACAGGATCTGCAAAGCAGAATACTGGTTTTAGTGAACAAGTCATATGAAAGTCGAAATTGTGTGTGTACAAGGACCAAAAGAAGTAGTCATACCAGGCGGCACATGCATAACGGGAAACCAAGCTTGGGTGTGGAAAGCAACGCCATCAGTACAGAACGGGCGCCATCAGAATCAATGTTTTCCATGTGGAGCTGCAAAAACACATGCACGCCAATTTGTCAGTTCAAACCACTAGCAAGTGACATTCAAAAACATTCCAATCATCTATTCAACGTACCACGACATCAGGTGGTAGTAATCATCTCCAGTTTGGAAGATCAACTCTCTCCATCATCCTCCGTTCCCTATCGTTCCAGCCAAGCACCCACGCTTCAAGACCAGTGTACATCAACTCGCAATGCAAACTAAATTGGTACTTCATCTTGTGTCCATCTATCCTGAAAACCGAAGGAGAGCGATGTTCAAACCAGGTCCTGCTTAGAAACAAACAACACTCATACCATTAGAGGCAGACATATAATCACATTCATTATGTAACATTGCACACATGGAAAATAAACGCACCTGCTAAGCGCAGAATTCTCAGTCAGAAGCATCACAGACTCATAGAGATCAGCACACATGTGGTCCGGATAATGAACATGGCGGATATCAAGCTCAAATGGTGAATACCCATTGTCGGTGTCAAAACCGGCGGATCTCGGGTAGGGGGTCCCGAACTGTGCGTCTAGGCGGATGGTAACAGGAGACAAGGGACACGATGTTTTTACCCAGGTTCGGGCCCTCTCGATGGAGGTAAAACCCTACTCCTGCTTGATTGATATTGATGATATGGGTAGTACAAGAGTGGATCTACCACGAGATCAAGGAGGCTAAACCCTAGAAGCTAGCCTATGGTATGATTGTTGTAATGGTTGTCGTCCTACGGACTAAAACCCTCCGGTTTATATAGACACAGGAGAGGGCTAGGGTTACGCAGAGTCAGTTATAATGGTAGGAGATCTACATATCCGTATCGCCAAGCTTGCCTTCCACGCCAAGGAAAGTCCTATCCGGACACGGGACGAAGTCTTCAATCTTGTATCTTCATAGTCTTGGAGTCCGGCTGACAATGATAGTCCGGCTGTCCGGACACCCCCTAGTCCAGGACTCCCTCAGTAGCCCCTGAACCAGGCTTCAATGACGTCGAGTCCAGCGCATATATAGTCTTCGGCGTTGCAAGGCGGGTTCTCCTTCAAATTCCATGTGTTTGCCGGATAGTGTCCGGCTCTTTTATAAACATTGCGCTCCTTGGCTTCCACGCCCAATAATGGCCTTCTTCCACGCGTCGCACGAATGTGAAAAGCCAGGGTATCTTTTATGTTTTACCCCCTAGCCGCGCAAATAATCTGCCTATAAGAGAGGCAAGAATCCAGATCCAAATCACACCATCTTCCTTCCGCGAGTACTCATCTGTCACGCCCAATATGCGACCCTATCCAAAAGGAACTCGAAGGTCCCACCAAGGATAGACCCGCATATTGAACGCTTTTGCAAGGTGGATATCATTACATCAACATTACATAATAGATGGGGATACATACAATAGGCATACAATGCCACATGAATACAACAATACAACATACAAGAACAACATCCGACTACGGATGAATCATAAACAGAAACTCAAACAATATCCACCCTGCTAGCCCAGGCTGCCGACCTGGAACCTATCCCCTGATCGAAGAAGAAGCAGAAGAAGAACTCAACGCAAGCAAGCATCGCTCTCGCGTCATGATCATCGCATAACCTGTACCTGCAACTGTTGTTGTAGTAATCTGTGAGCCACGAGGACTCAGCAATCCCATTACCATGGGTATCAAGACTAACAAAGCTGAATGGGAAAGGAAGGGGTAAAGTGGTGAGGTTGCAGCAGCGACTAAGCATGATATGGTGGCTAACATACGCAAATGAGAGCGAGAAGAGAAACAAGCGGAACGGTCGTGAAGCTAGCAATGATCAAGAGGTGATCCTGAACTCCTACTTACGTCAAACATAACACAGAAACCGTGTTCACTTCCCGGACTCCGCCGAGAAGAGACCATCACGGCTACACACGCGGTTGATGCGTTTTAATTCGGATCTGGTGTCAAGTTATCTACAACCGGACATTAACAAATTCCCATCTGCCACATAACCGCGGGCACGGCTCTCGAAAGTTTATACCCTGCAGGGGTGTCCCAACTTAGCCCATGACAAGCTCTCGCGATCAACGAAGGAATAGACCTTCTCCCAGGAAGACCCGATCAGTCTCGAAATCCCGGTTTACAAGACATTTCGACAATGGTAAAACAAGACCAGCAAAGCCGCCCGATGCGCCGACAATCACGATAGGAGCTGCACATATCTCGTTCTCAGGGCAACACCGGATAAGTCAAGCTACGAGTAAAACCAGACCTCGAGTTTCCCCGAGGTGGCCCCGCAGGCTGCTCGGTTCGGACCAACACTTAGACAAGCACTGGCCCGGGGGGGCTAAAATAAAGATGACCCTTGGGTTAATTACTCCCAAGGGAAAGGTAGGTGGTGGTGAGGCAAATGGTAAAACCAAGGTTGGGCCTTGCTGGACAAGTTTTATTCAAAGCGAACTGTCAGGGGGGTCCCATAAATCACCCGACCGCATTAGGAACGCAAAATCCGGGAACATAACACCGGTATGACGGAAACTAGGGCGGCAAGAGTGGAACAAAATACCAGGCATAAGGCCGAGCCTTCCACCCTTTACCAAATATATAGATGCATTAATAATATAAGAGATATTGTGATATCCCCACATAAACCCTGTCCACCATGGAGAAATCTTCAACTTCACCTGCAACTAGCAACGCTATAAGAGGGCTGAGCAAAGCGGTAACATAGCCAAACAACGATTTGCTAGGGTGTCAAAGGTTAGAGGTTCATGGCAATTTGGGAGGCTTGAAGAGCAAATGATAGGTAACGCAGCATAGCGATGGAACGAAGCAACTAGCATAGCAATGATAGTAGTGAGATCCAGGGTAGCGGTCTTCTTGCCTGAAATCCCGCAAGGAAGAAGAACGAGTCCATGAAGAAGACGAACGGATGAAGCCACGAAGACGAACCAAGCGTAGACGAACGAATCCTCACGATCGCAACGAAACAGGAAGTATCGAGAAGAAACACACCACACATGAACAAGGCATGATGCACAACAAGCATGATGCATGACCAAGATACATGAAGCTACTCATGGCAACAGATGATGCAAACAAGAACAACACATCAAGGCAAGTTTAAATGATGCCGGAAACAACATATAACAATTCCGGTAAGTCCTCATATGCATATTTCGAAATTGGTCCAGAACTGAATAAACATTATGTTCAAGTTGTTAAACAGCAAGTTAAGATGCACCAAGATGATCTACACGAAATTCTAGTCAAGTTACATATAAAGTTCATTAGATTCGGAGCTACGGCCTAGAAGATATGAGCAAAACAAGTTAAACATGACATTGATGCAAAATGCACCCAAACATCAAGTAAACACACCAAAACAAGGATGCAACATGATAATATGAAGCTACATGCAAAATCAAGCAAGTTTCATATAGAGCACACTCAAAACGGAGCAACGGTGCAACACATACACTCTATACAAGTCATAGCAACAATCTGTCCATAACAGCAACTAGGCATCTTACAAGCATCAAAACAATAGCTACAGCACCCCAACATAATAACAAAAGGCATGGGCATGAAGTACAGGTAAAGCATAACAAAACATGAACACTGAGCTATCTCCAGAAAAGACTAGAACATGCTCGAAAAGACATGGAGATATTGCAAATAATAACAGTTTCAGACTTTAGCAGAAATAACATCAGGTTGCAATGTTTAGAGCTATCAAACAACATGTTACAGGAACATATCATGGCAAACAAAGGCATGGCATGAATCTACTAATTGCATAGATCAAAAGTCCCTTACTGACCATGAGCCAAAAAGGATCAGAAAATATGATGGCACCCATGTAAACATGGCAAGTTATATTACAGATTCATACATGGCAGGAACAACAATAAGTAGGCATGTTGGTGAGCTTGAACCACTCACCACAGAGCAATACATGGCATGGCAAGGCAACCAACAGTAAGAAGGCATGTTTATGAAGCTAAGCATGGCAAGAGCAAGTTCATAGGGTGCATGGATCACTAGGAAACAATCATGGAAACATTGAACTTAATGTTAACAGGCTGACAGCAACATTATCAAGCAACTTTGGAGCAAGATAACAACATGTTCCAGCAGGCTATAATTGCAACCAAGGGTATGAATGGATAGAGCAAGACATGTAGATCAAAACATGTTTATAGACATCTCCAGATTATGCACGAAATGACTAGTAGAAGCATGTTAACATAGCAACAAAATATAACAGAATCTGTCAGGAAAACAGCAACAGCAACTACCCTACTTAGCAAGCTTGATGCACTCAGCACACAACTCACAAAAATACATGGTTAACACCCTGGAAAGATGGCATGGCATAGATCAACATACATGTAGACATCAACCTCATAGGATGCACACATCAATCATGGCAAAAATGATAAATGAGCAAGTTATAACAGTTTCAGCAGATTAACATCAACATGCACTCTTCCAACAGCATTTCGGGCATCAAGATGAGCTCAAATGAAAATAATGCAATGGAATGAAATGAAGTGCTCGTCGAGGCGAACAATTTGACATATTACACGCACGAAACGGAGCTACGGATGCAGAGATACAGCAGGTCAAACATGGCATGATTATGTGAGAAACCGGGGACTTAGAGGAAAACGGGGTCAACCTTTGGATCTGCACGGTCCTCGAGGTTCGCCGGAGTTCGTCGCCGGAGACGAGGAGGAAGAGGCCGGGGAGGTCGGCGGACAGCGGATCCGGTCGGCTCCGGCCTGGATCCGGCCGGAGGCGAGGCCGGCGGAGGAGGAGGCCATGGCGGGGTGGCGCGGAAGGCGCGGGGACCCGAGGCGCGGGGCGGCGCGGCGGCCGGCCGGCGGCGGCGACCGGAGCCGAGGGGCGGCGGCGGTGCCCGGGGCCGATGGGGAGGCGGTGGCCACGGGGAAGGGCGGCGGAGCCCCGCGACAGGAGGCGCTTCGGCAGCGGCGGCGTACCGCGGCGGAGGGCGGAGCCGGCAGCGGAGCGGAGGCTCGCCGGCGGCGGGGCGAGCGGCGGCGGGGCACGGGGCGCTCAGGCGGCCGCGCGGGCCTGGGCGGGCCGCGCCTGGGCCCGGCGGGCCGCGGCGGCGGGGGCGGCGCGGGAGGCCACGCGGCGGCCTCTGATTCGCCGGCGGGCGGCGGCTGGACATGTCCGCTGCCCGGATGGACATGTCCGGCGGCGCGGTGGAGAAGGGGCTAGGGTTTAGACCGAGATTTCAGGGAGGAAGACATATTTATAGGTAGAGGGAGCTAGGAGAGTCCAAATGAGGAGCGGTTTTCGGCCACGCGATCGTGATCGAACGACCGAGAGCATGGAGGGGAGTTAGATGGGTTTTGGGACACTTTGGAAGGGGTGTTGGGCTGCAACTCAAAGAGGCTTTTACGGTTACCCGGTTAACCATTGGAGTATCAAACGGACTCCAAATGGCACGAAACTTGACAGGCGGTCTACTGGTGCTATACCAAGGCCGCTTGGCAAACCTCGGGCCATTCCGAGAAAGTTTAACACCCGCACACAACGAGAGACAAAAGGGGACGTCGGGGAACATAGGAGTGCCGGATTGCAAAACGGACAACGGGGAAAGAGCTCGGATGCATGAGACGAACACGTATGCAAAAGCGATGCACATGATGACATGATATGAAATGTAGATGATGACATGGCAAAGTGCAACACGCAAGCAAATGACATGGCAACGACGGCGAATGACTGGCAGCCACCTGGCGCATCGAATCCGGGGCGTTACAACACTCCTCCACTAACAAGAGATCTCGTCCCGAGATCTTAGGACCGAGACGGAAGGGGAAAAAGTACGAGGCGAAAGAAGAATTCAAGAGAAGAAGCAAAGAATCGAGAGCACTCGAGAATAAGAGAGGAACGACGAGGATGACGAATCGAAAGCTCACGAATTCAGATAGACTATGAAACAACTCGTTCTAACCGGAGTGGTTAGAATGAGAAAAGAAACGAATAAGACTGAAAGGATTTAGGCAGCACTCCGGTTTAAACATGGAGGAATAGAACACGAACTTGAGAGGATGGAATGGTACTTGATGAACTCTTGCAGAAAGAATTGTCTCATGAAGAACCACCATGAAGAACTCCGTAGACAAAAGGATGATGAGATAAAATGAAGGATGAAAGAATAAGATGAGCCTTGCGATGATTTAGATGGAAGGTTCCGACGAAAAGACCGAGGAAATATGAACTCCGGAAAAGAAAAGATGAAAACATTTGGAACTAGAATTTATTCATCAAGAACAAACTCTGAAGGAAGGGATTACTCACTTGGATGAAATAAGAATAAGATTTATTGTATGCTTATCCTTCATCAAATTAATTTGATGACAAGCAATGGATTTTGCATACTACTTATTCTTCTTGAAAAGGATTGAGAAGTGACATATCGCAAACTTGAGAAGGTCTTCATGAACCACCGGTAGGATAGAAAAGAACGAATGGATTAATATGATAAACAAGGAAAAGAATCTTAAAGAACCACCGTTAGAATTCAGAAATGACTAACGAAAGAGAATGAATCACCGGGAAGAATTAGAAGAACCAATATGCCCGAGGGGATTTAGATGCAAAAGAATGAAGAGATCATGAGTTGATTAAAGAACACTTGAATGAAGCACCGGAAGAATATTGAGATGACCGCTGAAAACTTAGAATGAAGAAATCTTCCGAAAAGATGACCTCCGGATGATCGAGAGGGAAAGCAACTCCTGAAATACTCCGGATGGTTAAGAAAATAATATCTTACAAATGGAATAATTTGAGAGGATAATATGAAGCTAGAACCACGAAACTTCGAGAGAACGGGCAAGATTGAGAGGAAAAGCTCTTCTTCGCTCTTCAAAGCTGAGAATGACGACGAGAAACACTACCGAAATTACTGAGATACTCCGGGAGAATGACAAAAAACAAAGAGGTTGAGCCAAAAATGAAAATGACTTGAAAGAGATCTTGGAAAAGCATCTGACTGATGAAATCCATTCTTACATCAACCTTGAAAAGAATTGAAAATAACTCCGGGGGAATTAGAAGAGTCAGGTAAGACACTAGGAAAAGACCTGTGGGTTAGGGCCCACTGAAGAGATAACACCATTGGAAAAGGAATGCGGAATAGATGATGCACCGAAACAATTGAAATATTTGAATGAGGTGACAACCTCGAATTAATTCGAACACAGACGAATCTCTTGAGATTTCTTGAACACTCCGGAAGGATAAACTGGCGAGAGGCGAACGAGCAAGGAAAAACACTTGAGCCAAGGAAAAAGAATATGATCAACCCAAAAAACTTGAATTGAGTGCACCGGAAAAAGAAAGGATGAAGAATGTCGAACAAAACGAGAATTCACCGGTTGAAATAATTGACGGAAGACTGAAGAGGCTCTGCACGAATGAAATTGATGGTCGAAAGAGATTCAGACTTCAGGAAGAAAAAAAGGGGGGAGGGCGGGAAAACAACGGCAACTTGGAAGGGGGAAGCTACGAATATCTTGAAGAGAAAACACCGGTTGAAAACATTGAGGAAAGAAAGCAAAGACTTCGCATGAGTAGGATGGATACTCGATTACGGACTCCGGATTTGAGAAGAAGAAGGAAGGGCGGGTGGGAAAAAACAAGGGCAACTTCGGACAGGGAAACAACATCGATGTCGGAGGAAGAACTGAGGATTGATCTCGCGAAAGACAAAGAGGTTCGAGTCAACTTGACGAGAAATGCACCGGATGAAAAGAGCTGAGAACCAACGATCGGAAAGCCAACTGCGTGAACCTAAAGAAAATTTGAAGGGGAAGAGGAGTAATTCAAAACACCTATGTCAAGATTCCTCACCAGAGCGACGAAGGGGCAGAGGAGTAAAAAGAATTCCTACTCTCCGATATAACTAGACTGCGAAAACAGTTTTCTTCTAGACTCAACAACGGCCAAACTACACGATCAATCAAGGGGGGCTCCTAGGGTCGGTCGAGGCTCTGATACCAACTTGTCACGCCCAATATGCGACCCTATCCAAAAGGAACTCGAAGGTCCCACCAAGGATAGACCCGCATATTGAGACGCTTTTGCAAGGTGGATATCATTACATCAACATTACATAATAGATGGGGATACATCCAATACATACAATGCCACATGAATACAACAATACAACATACAAGAACAACATCCGACTACGGATGAATCATAAACAGAAACTCAAACAATATCCACCCTGCTAGCCCAGGCTGCCGACCTGGAACCTATCCCCTGATCGAAGAAGAAGCAGAAGAAGAACTCAACGCAAGCAAGCATCGCTCTCGCGTCATGATCATCGCATAGACCTGTACCTGCAACTGTTGTTGTAGTAATCTGTGAGCCACGAGGACTCAGCAATCCCATTACCATGGGTATCAAGACTAGCAAAGCTTAATGGGAAAGGAAGGGGTAAAGTGGTGAGGTTGCAGCAGCGACTAAGCATGATATGGTGGCTGACATACGAAAATGAGAGCGAGAAGAGAAACAAGCGGAACGGTCGTGAAGCTAGCAATGATCAAGAGGTGATCCTGAACTCCTACTTACGTCAAACATAACACAGAAACCGTGTTCACTTCCCGGACTCCGCCGAGAAGAGACCATCACGGCTACACACGCGGTTGATGCGTTTTAATTCGGATCTGGTGTCAAGTTATTTACAACCGGACATTAACAAATTCCCATCTGCCACATAACCGCGGGCACGGCTCTCGAAAGTTTATACCCTGCAGGGGTGTCCCAACTTAGCCCATGACAAGCTCTCACGATCAACGAAGGAATAGACCTTCTCCTAGGAAGACCCGATCAGTCTCAGAATCCCGGTTTACAAGACATTTCGACAATGGTAAAACAAGACCAGCAAAGCCGCCCGATGCGCCGACAATCCCGATAGGAGCTGCACATATCTCGTTCTCAGGGCAACACCGGATAAGTCAAGCTACGAGTAAAACCAGACCTCGAGTTTCCCCGAGGTGGCCCCGCAGGCTGCTCGGTTCGGACCAACACTTAGACAAGCACTGGCCCGGGGGGGGCTAAAATAAAGATGACCCTTGGGTTAATTACTCCCAAGGGAAAGGTAGGTGGTGGTGAGGCAAATGGTAAAACCAAGGTTGGGCCTTGCTGGACAAGTTTTATTCAAAGCGAACTGTCAGGGGGGTCCCATAAATCACCCGACCGCGTTAGGAACGCAAAATCCGGGAACATAACACCGGTATGACGGAAACTAGGGCGGCAAGAGTGGAACAAAACACCAGGCATAAGGCCGAGCCTTCCACCCTTTACCAAATATATAGATGCATTAATAATATAAGAGATATTGTGATATCCCAACATAAACCCTGTCCACCATGGAGAAATCTTCAACTTCACCTGCAACTAGCAACGCTATAAGAGGGGCTGAGCAAAGCGGTAACGTTTGCTAGGAAGGGTGTCAAAGGTTAGAGGTTCATGGCAATTTGGGAGGCTTGAAGAGCAAATGATAGGTAACGCAGCATAGCGATAGAACGAAGCAACTAGCATAGCAATGATAGTAGTGAGATCCAGGGTAGCGGTCATCTTGCCTGAAATCCCGCAAGGAAGAAGAACGAGTCCATGAAGAAGACGAACGGATGAAGCCACGAAGACGAACCAAGCGTAGACGAACGAATCCTCACGATCGCAACGAAACAGGAACTATCGAGAAGAAGCACACAACATAGGTAAACACACCACACATGAACAAGGCATGATGCACAACAAGCATGATGCATGACCAAGATACATGAAGCTACTCATGGAAAGAGATGATGCAAACAAGAACAACACATCAAGGCAAGTTTAAATGAGGCCGGAAACAACATATAACAATTCCGGTAAGTCCTCATATGCATATTTCGAAATTGGTCCAGAACTGAATAAATATTATGTTCAAGTTGTTAAACAGCAAGTTAAGATGCACCAAGATGATCTACACGAAATTCTAGTCAAGTTACATATAAAGTTCATTAGATTCGGAGCTACGGCCTAGAAGATATGAGCAAAACAAGTTAAACATGGCATTGATGCAAAATGCACCCAAACATCAAGCAAACACATCAACACAAGGATGCAACATGATAATATGAAGCTACATGCAAAATCAAGCAAGTTTCATATAATGCACACTCAAAACGGAGCAACGGTGCAACACATACACTCTATACAAGTCATAGCAACAAACTGTCCATAACAGCAACTAGGCATCTTACAAGCATCAAAACAACATGCTACAGCACCCCAACATAATAACAAAAGGCATGGGCATGAAGTACAGGTAAAGCATAACAAAACATGAACACTGAGCTATCTCCAGAAACAACTAGAACATGCTCAAAAAGACATGGAGATATTGCAAATAATAACAGTTTCAGACTTTAGCAGAAATAACATCAGGTTGCAATGTTTAGAGCAAGCAAACAACATGTTACAGGAACATATCATGGCAAACAAAGGCATGGCATGAATCTACTAAAAGCATAGATCAAAAGTCCCTTGCCGACCATGAGCCAAAAGGGATCAGAAGAAATGATGGCATCCATGTAAACATGGCAAGTTATATTACAGATTCATACATGGCAGGAACAACAATAAGTAGGCATGTTCGTGAGCTTGAACCACTCACCACAGAGCAATACATGGCATGACAAGGCAACCAACAGTAAGAAGGCATGGTTATGAAGCTAAGCATGGCAAGATCAAGTTCATAGGGTGCATGGATCACTAGGAAACAATCACGGAAACATTGAACTTGATGTTGACAGGCTGACAGCAACATTACCAAGCAACTTTGGAGCAAGATAACAACATGTTCCAGCAGGCTATAATTGCAACCAAGGGCATGAATGGATAGATCAAGATATGTAGATCAAAACATGTTTATAGAGCATCTCCAGATTATGCACGAAATGACTAGTAGACGCATGTTAACATAGCAACAAAATATAACAGAATCTGTCAGGAAAACAGCAACAGCAACTACCCTACTTAGCAAGCTTGATGCACTCAGCACACAACTCACAAAAATACATGGTTAACACCACTGGAAAGATGGCATGGCATAGATCAACATAC
Organism: Triticum aestivum; assembly: GCF_018294505.1. Taxonomy (NCBI): domain Eukaryota; kingdom Viridiplantae; phylum Streptophyta; class Magnoliopsida; order Poales; family Poaceae; genus Triticum; species Triticum aestivum. The sequence goes on from NC_057801.1 coordinate 244,002,407, forward strand.
ATGTAGAGATCAACCTCAAAGGATGCACACATCAAACATGGCAAAAATGATAAATGAGCAAGTTATAACAGTTTCAGCAGATTAACATCAATATGCACTCTTCCAACAGTATTTCGGGCATCAAGATGAGATCAAATGAAAATGATGCAATGGAATGAAATGAAGTACTCGTCGAGGTGAACAATTTGACATATTACACGCACGAAACGGAGCTACGGATGCAGAGATACAACAGGTCAAACATGGCATGATTATGTGAGAAACCGGGGACTTAGAGGAAAAACGGGGTCAACCTTTGGATCTGCACGGTCCTCGAGGTTCGCCGGAGTTCGTTGCCGGAGACGAGGAAGAGGCCGGGGAGGTCGGCGGACAGCGGATCCGGTCGGCTCCGGCCTGGATCCGGCCGGAGGCGAGGCCGGCGGCGGAGGAGGCCACGGCGGGGTGGCGCGGAAGGCGCGGGGACACGAGGCGCGGGGCGGCGCGGCGGCCGGCCGGCGGCGGCGACCGGAGCCGAGGGGGCGGTGGCGGCGCCCGGGGCCGATGGGGAGGCGGTGGCCACGGGGAAGGGCGGCGGAGCCCCGCGGCAGGAGGCGCTTCGGTGGCGGCGGCGTACCGCGGCGGAGGATGGAGCCGGCAGTGGAGCGGAGGCTCGCCAGCGGCGGGGCGAGCGGCGGCGGGGCACGGGGCGCTCGGGCGGCCGCGCGGGCCTGGGCGGGCCGCGCCTGGGCCCGGCGGGCCGCGGCGGCGGGGGCGGCGCGGGAGGCCACGAGGCGGCCTCTGATTCGCCGGCGGGCGGCGGCTGGACATGTCCGCTGCCCGGATGGACATGTCCGGCGGCGCGGTGGAGAAGGGGCTAGGGTTTAGACCGGGATTTCGGGGAGGAAGACATATTTATAGGTAGAGGGAGCTAGGAGAGTCCAAATGAGGAGCGGTTTTCGGCCACGCGATCGTGATCGAACGACCGAGAGCATGGAGGGGAGTTAGATGGGTTTTGGGCCACTTTGGAAGGGGTGTTGGGCTGCAACTCAAAGAGGCTTTTACGGTTACCCGGTTAACCGTTGGAGTATCAAACGGACTCCAAATGGCACGAAACTTGACAGGCGGTCTACCGGTGCTATACCAAGGCCGGTTGACAAACCTCGGGCCATTCCGAGAAAGTTTAACACCCGCACATAACAAGAGACAAAAGGGGACGCCGGGGAACATAGGAGTGCCGGATTGCAAAACGGACAACGGGGAAAGAGCTCGGATGCTTGAGACGAACACGTATGCAAAAGTGATGCACATGATGACATGATATGAAATGCAGATGATGACATGGCAAAGTGCAACACGCAAGCAAATGACATGGCAACGACAGCGAATGACTGGCGGACACCTGGCGCATCGAATCCGGGGCGTTACATCATCGGAGCGCTTCTGACCAAGAATCCATTCCATCATGGACCGTCGACGCAGCTCCTCTTCTCGCGCTCCCAGCCCTCTGCCAGGAGGTTGGAGGAGATGTTCTGTCCCGCACAACGAGTTGGTGACGCTCCAAGCGGAGGGATACCTTCCTCCGGCCTTTATGGTCCCGGTTCGAGCCGGGCTGGCTACCTACAAGGGTGGGAAGCAAGCGGAGGCCGACCCTAGTCCCAACAAAGGGGAGCGGGTATGCTTCATCCCCTATCTGATAAGGGGGCTTGGATTTCCTGTACATCCGTTCCTCCGCGGGCTTCTGGAGTTCTACGGACTCCAGCTCCATCACCTCACGCCCGCCTCTATTCTGCATATCACGGGTTTCGTAGCTCTTTGTGAGCTATTCCTGGGCATCGAGCCTCACTTTGCGCTGTGGAAGAGGCTATTCTGCTTCGTACCCCGCTCTCACGAGGGGTCAATATATCAAGTGGGCGGTGCCGAAATATGGCGCATCGCCGGGACCGGATATCCCTCCGGAACCCCTAAGAAGGTGTCCGAAGACTGGCCTTCAGAATGGTTTTATGTAGAAGACGCTCCACTGCCGGACCCTGTTCGGATCGGCCTCCCGGAGTTCAGCAATGCTCCTCTAAAGAAATGCCTGAGTTGGCTCCCGCGGAGCCCTCAGCTGGAGGAAGACAAGAGCGTCCATTATTTGATGGGCCGGATAAGGTTACTGGCCTATTCCGGACTGACCATGATTGAAGTCATGGCCACGTGCATTATGCGGGGGGTGCAGCCGCTACAATACAGGGGCCACCCCATGTGGGATTTCAACGGGGAGAATGATGCCACTCGTCATGGCCACCAAGGGCCGGGATCGGCCGAAGATCTGGTGAAGATTCTGTCCGGCCTATACAAGGGGGAGAAGGAGGACTTCCTCCAGACGAGCCCATTGAATGGGTTCTCCATGAACAACCCTCGGAGCTGGGTAAGCGGATGTTCATTTATCCGACCCACGCTTTCAAAGTTAAGTACCTTACTTTATGGTTTTGACGCATGATCTGCGCCGGACTGTGGAGAGCATACATAGCCCGGCCCCACAGCCCGAGGATCCAGAAAGATCCCTTGATCCGTCCTCCAAAGAGGATCCGGACATAAAGGTGGAGCTAATTGACGGGGTGTTTCACCAGCTCAGCATGGATAATGCTCTAGTCGCCATTACGGCTGACTACCCCGGCCTATCTCCGGCTCCCCAGGTGATTGTGACCGAAGTCCTGACACCATTATTTCGTCCTTGCGCATTTCTGACCACCGTATACAATGGTGTCTCGCAGGAGGTACCTTCAAGGCAGGAAGCCGAACCTGTGGCGGCTGACCCACAGGGGTCAGTCCGGCCCCGCAGGCGGAAGAGGGGTGCGGTGCAAATCGAAACGTCACCGCAACGGTATAGCTCGCGGCCATTGTTTAGGACAAAGTTCCTAGGAGGTGTTTGAATTCTCATAACTTTTGCAGGAGAAAGAGTGCTCGCCGAACTGCGGGCGGAGAGGTTGCCAACCAATCCTCTGCCAGCCAGGCTCCAACACATGGTCTGGAGGGGGGAGGCGAGCGCAAGGCGCGAGCCGGATACTCCTCCAATGGAGGACGCCAACAGACTGTCCGCCACCAAGTCTAAGGTGGAGAGCGCCATGAACCATAGGCGTCGCCGGACAGTGTTTACGTGACGCGTGCTTCTCCCCTGAGGCGTTGAATGCCTTTAACACGGGGGACGCGCACCTTCGTGCTGCTCAAGATGGTTTGACCAGAGCCACGGAGCAGTATGTAAAAGACATACGGGTAAGAGATTTTAATAGCTGTATATGCCAGTAGCCCCCGAGACTTAAAGTAGTTAGAGTAACTGATTTAAGGATCATTTGATATGCAGGATCTTACAGAGAATAATACCCAACTGTCCCAGGAGCTACAAGAGTGCAAGGCCCAACTTGAGGCTGCACTCGCTGCCGCAGGAGGAAACACAGAGACCCCTCCTGGTAACACATTATTTCAAAAAGATAAGCGGTGTGCGGCATGCGTGTAAGTCTGACAATGATATTGCAGATGTTGCCGGACTGGATCCGGACAAGCAACAACTGCTGCGCCAGCTGAAGGCCGGCGAGAGGGTGCTGATGAAGGTGCAGCAGGAACGGAACAAACTCCAGGATGCCCACACCCAGCTTGGAGAGGAGCTAAAAGGTGTTCGGGCCGAGCTGTCTGGCTCCGTGAAGGAGAATCAGCGGCTTCGTCGTGGCATCTATAGTAAGTGCTTGAGCGAACTCCTTTGAAAAGAAGAGTTCAGCGAGGAAGTCAATTGACAGAAATATGTCTATAGGTGTGCTCACAGGTCGCCCTGCGGAGGAGATGCCCGTATCAATGGGTGATCAACTTCCCGAGCTGGTGCAACTGCTCGAACGAGTTACCCGAGGCTTTATGGCCGTCCCTCTCCCTACCCGAGGGCCTTGGAGATCCTGCGGAGAAGCTTCAGGGAGCGCGGCAGCGCTTCCATTTATGCAAGATATCGGCCTGCCGCCAAGGTGCCAGGGAGGCCTGGGCCATGGTGAAGACGCGGTACAAGAAGGCGGATCCCAACCACATGGCCGAGGTCGGACCTGTGGGGCCCGATGGGAAGGAGATCCCTGTGAGTTTAGTGTACGGCCAAGTAGAGTTGGCCGCTAAACATTCCCAACGGGACTGTAAATTAGACAGCCTATTAGACGGGATTGAGGATGAATACAGTCAGTCGATTTGACAATGTATTTTAAAATGACATGTAAAATATCTTCTAGCCGGATTGTAGATCGTTTGTCTTTGCCGACCTTTTCGCTTCAACCTCGGGACCCTAGAGTCCGGAGTGTGTCTGAATACCTTCTCGGTTAAGAAACAACCGGGGCATGCATGGAGACCAGGCGTAGTGGTCATTAGTGCTTTATCAGACAAGTGCCCAACTAGTTATGTTATATTACATGGTTAGTAAGAAACATCTTCCAGGGAGAATAGTTCCGTTAAGGGTTCCTTTCCCTGGGAGGCATGCCCTAAAGTGCATGTCTGGACTGCGAAAAGAGCAGGAAAACATCTGGGGGCAGATAAATAAATAGGTAAAAAATCATCTTTCAAGTCATCGACCGAATATTCCCTTAAGAACACTAGCTTTCGGCTTCACCCAGTCTGAGGTACACATCCGACTGACCCGGCAGTAACAATCGCAGAGGTGCTCCCTTTACCTCCTAGCCGAACAATCAGCAACGTAGGGGTAAGCACAGGAGCCAGGCAACCCAGCTTGGCCAAAACTTAAGTCATATCAATGCATATAATGGTGAATAAAAGGTACATGTGGAAGTTTGACACATGTGCTGGGCATGAAGCCCTTATAAGTAAGCTTCTGGTAAAGAAGCCCCTAGGTATAATAAGTGCGGATAGCACATCAAGTGTGTGCGAACAATGCGCAAGTAGGCCTTTAAGGGTTTTTATGAAAAGGGTGAGAGAAAAAAGAGAAACGAAAGACAGCTGAAGTGTAAAAATTTGGACGAAGGAAGGAGACGAACTCTTAGTCCGGCGCTAGGCGTAGAATCTTCGGAGGCGGGCTGCGTTCCATGGGTTCGGCTCGAGTCGGTTGTCCGACGCATTTCGCAGACGGTACGCTCCGCCGGTCAGGACTTGATCGATAATGAAGGGGCCCTCCCATTTGGGCTTGAGCTTATCCTTTTTCTTGTCCGGTAGGCATAGAACTAGTTCGCCAACATTGTAAGTCTTAGCCCTACTTCTCTGCTTTGATATCTTCGAGCCTGCTGCTGATAGAATGCGGAACGAGCCTTGGCGATGTCGCGTTCTTCCTCCAATGCGTCCAAGCTGTCCTGCCGATCCAGCTCGGCTTCTCTTTCTTCGTACATGCGCACTCGAGGTGAGTCATGAATGATGTCGCAGGGCAAAACTGCCTCTGCGCCGTATCCATAAAAAATGGTGTGAATCCGGTAGTACGGTTGGGCGTTGTCCGCGGCCCCTAGAGTACGGAGTCAAGCTCCTCTACCCAGTGCGTGTCAGATTCCGTAAGGGACCGCACTAGTCTGGGTTTGATGCCGCTCATTATTAGACCATTTGCTCGTTCCACTTGACCGTTGGTTTGAGGATGATAGACTGAAGCGTAATCGAGCTTAATGCCCATGTTTTTGCACCATAATTTAACCTCGTCGGCCATGAAGTTCGTGCCGTTATCGGTAATGATGCTATGGGGGACACCATAACGGTGTACTACCCCGGATATGAAGTCTATCACTGGTCCGGACTCTGCCGTTTTAACTGGCTTGGCCTCTATCCATTTGGTGAATTTGTCCACCATGACCAATAGGTACCTTTGCTTGTGGGTTCCCCCTTTAAGGGGTCCAACCATGTCAAGCCCCCAGACCACGAACGGCCAGGTAATGGGTATAGTTTTGAGGGCGGTGGGTGGCATATGGCTCTGATTAGCAAAGAGCTGACAACTGACGCATCTTTGGACTATGTCCTGAGCATCTGCCCGGGCCGTCGGCCAATAAAATCCTGTACGGAATGCCTTGCCTACCAGGGCCCGGGCGGCGGCGTGGTGTCCGCCTAGTCCGGCATGAATTTCAGCCAAAAGGTTTCGCCCTTCCTCTTCGGAGATACACCTTTGAAGGACTCCGGTTGTGCTTTTCTTGTAAAGTTCCCCCTCATGGACCTTGTAGGCTTTAGACCGCCGAACTATGCAGCGAGCCTCGTTTTGGTCTTCGGGGAGCTCCTGCCTAATCAGGTAGGCTAGGAATGGTTCTGTCCACAGGGCAATTACTGCCATTATTTCGTGGGCTGAAGGCGTTATTTCATCGGCTGAGTCGCCGATTATGTCAGATTGTTCTGTGTTGGGTGGTGTGGCTGCTTCCGGTTGTTATTTCCGGACTCCTCTTCCCATAGTACGGATGGCCTAAAGAGCCGTTCCAGGAATATGTTTGGAGGGATAGCGTCGCGTTTCGCGCCGATGCGTGCCAATACGTCGGCTGCTTGGTTATTATCCCGGGCTATGTGGTGGAATTCAAGTCCTTCGAACCGAGCTGACATTTTTAGGACAACGTTACGATAGGCTGCCATTTTCGGATCCTTGGCGTCAAAGTCTCCGTTTACTTGGGATATTGCAAGGTTTGAATCCCCGTGCACCTCTAGGCGTTGAATGCCCATGGAGATTGCCATCCGGAGGCCATGTAGGAGGGCCTCGTATTCGGCTGCATTGTTGGAGTCCATGTACATTATCTGAAGTACGTATTGGACTGTGTCCCCGATTGGGGACGTCAATACGACGCCAGGCCCCAAGCCGGCCAACATTTTGGAGCCGTCGAAGTGCATAATCCAATTGGAGTATGCGCCGTATTCTTTAGGGAGTTCGGCTTCAGTCCATTCAGCGACAAAGTCAGCCAGGACTTGCGACTTTATAGCTCGCCTAGGTTTGTAAGTTATATCAAATGGTAGGAGCTCGATGGCCCATTTTGCAATCCTGCCCGTCGCGTCGCGGTTGTTTATAATGTCGTTGAGGGGTACTTCGGAGGCCACTGTTATCGAACACTCTTGAAAGTAGTGTCGGAGCTTCCGGGATGCCATGAACACTGCATACGCTATCTTTTGATAGTGCGGGTAACGGGACTTGCAGGGAGTTAAGACAGTGGATACATAGTACACTGGTTTTTGAAGAGGGAATTTATGCCCTTCTGTTTCTCGTTCGACGACGAGTACCGCGCTCACAACTTGATGTGTTGCCGCAATGTATAACAACATTGGTTCGCCCAGGTTAGGCGTAGCCAGGACCGGATTTGTTGCCAATATGGATTTTATTTCTTCGAGTCCGGCAGTGGCCGCATCCGTCCACTCGAAGTGTTCGGTGCGCCTGAGGAGGCGATAGAGGGGCAATGCCTTTTCTCCCAAACGGGAGATAAAGCGGCTTAGAGCCGCCACGCATCCGGTCAATTTTTGTATTTGTTTGAGGTCTTTTCGAATATCTAGCTGTGACAGAGCTCGGATCTTGGCTGGGTTTGCTTCCATTCCACTACCGGATACAATGAAGCCCAGGAGCTTTCCGGCTGGTACGCCGAAAACGCATTTTTCCGGATTCAGCTTGATGTCATATGCTCGGAGGTTGTCGAATGTGAGCCTCAAATCGTCTACTAGAGTCTCGACGTGTTTGGTTTTGACGACTACGTCGTCTACGTATGCTTCTACTGTTTTGCCGATCTGGGTGGTCAGACATGTCTGAATCATGCGCTGATATGTTGCGCCGGCGTTTTTGAGTCCGAAGGGCATCGTGTTGAAGCAGAATGGTCCATATGGAGTAATGAATGTCGTTGCGGCTTGGTCCGCTTCTGCCATCTTGATTTGATGGTAGCCGGAGTATGCGTCAAGGAAGCACAATGAATCGTGTCCTACAGTTGCATCGATTATTTGGTCGATGCGGGGAAGGGGGAAGGGATCCTTTGGGTAGGCCTTGTTGAGGTCTTTAAAATCGACGCATAGGCGCCAGGATTTGTCCTTCTTTGGTACCATTACCAGGTTTGCTAGCCAGTCCGGATGTTTGATGTCTCTGATGAATCTGGCTTCCAGTAGTTTGGCTAGCTCTTCTCCCATTGCCTGTCTTTTGGGTTCGAAAAATCGCCGAAGAGCCTGTTTGACTGGCTTGAATCCTTTTAGAATGTTTAGGCTGTGTTCTGCCAATCTGCGTGGGATTCCTGGCATATCTGAAGGGTGCCAGGCAAAGATGTCCCAATTTTCCCGAAGGAATTCTCGCAGTGCGACATCTACATCAGGGTTCAACTGTGCCCCGATGGAGGCCGTCTTTGCTGGGTCCGTTGGATGGACCTGGAATTTGACTATTTCCTCCGCTGGTTTAAAGGAGGTGGACTTGGATCTCTTATCGAGTATCACATCGTCCCTATTCACCATAGAGCGCAGCGTAGTGAGTTCTTCTGCCGCTAGGGCTTCGGATAGTGCCTCCAGGGCTAATGCGGCTGTCTTGTTTTCGGCGCAGAGTGCTATGTCCGGATCACTAGCGAGAGTGATTATTCCGCCGGGCCCAGGCATCTTAAGCTTCATGTACCCGTGATGGGGTATGGCTTGAAAAATTGTGAATGCCTCTCGTCCTAATATAGCGTGATATCCGCTGCTGAACGGGGCCACTTGGAACGTGACCTCTTCGGACCTGTAATTGTCCGGCGAGCCGAACACCACATCAAGTGTGATTCTTCCTGTGCAGCGTGCTTCCCGGCTAGGGATTATTCCTCTAAAGGTTGTGCTGCTTCGCTCAATGCGGCGCCGGTCTATTTCCATTTTTTGAAGAGTTTCCTCGTAGATGAGGTTTAGTCCGCTGCCGCCATCCATGAGTACCTTGGTAAGACGAAAGCCGTCCACTATTGGACTGAGGACCAATGCGGCTGGTGCTCGGGCTGTTCGGAGTTTAGGTTCGTCGTTGGCGTTGAAGGTAATGGTCGTGTCGCTCTATGGATTTGTTGTTGCTACTTGGTAGACTTCGGCGAGGTTGCGGATTGTTCGTTTTCGCATATTATTTGATGCGAAAGTCTCGAAGACTGTTGACACCATACTGGTACTGTTGGAGTGGTTTTCCGGGGCTAGAAGCTCCTCGCCACTTTTGGCCACCTGCCGCAATATCCAACATGCTCGAAGGCTATGTGTTGGGGTGGCGCCTTCTGTACTGTGAATTTTACAGGGTCCGCTGAGCCATCCCTCCAGTACGGTTCCTTGCCCTTTATGGGGTTTTTGCTTTTTGGTTTGGTGCCTGAGTGTGATGCACCCTTTTGTTACGGACTAGGGTTGTATTCGGGGCCGGATTGTCCCAAAACTTAGTTTCGGTTTTCCGGAAACTCTCCATCGCACAGTACTTTCGTACTATGGACGCCAGGTCGGCGAAGCGTGTAATTTCACGGCGACTGACGGCGTTCAAGATTCCCTCGTCCGTGCAATTATTGCAGAAAATTGAAATTGCGTTTTCCTCTCGGTAGTCCTTTATCCTGTCCATAACCAGGAGGAATCTGGCCCAGTAATGATGTACTGTTTCAGTGGGCTCTTGCCGGATTTGAGATAGATCGCATATGTCTGGGTGGGTGGATGGAATTGGGTCCGGAACCCTACCCATCTCGAGGCTCAAAGGCCGAGAAGTTTCCGAATTTGGAAGCTTGGATTGTTGGACGTTGTCCAACGAGTCCGGTCCGATGCCTGACTTTAGGTTCAGTGTTTGATCGAAGTCCGTCCCTCCACGAGAATCCGGCATGGAGGGTTCGGGAGCCCGGACATGACTAGTTTTCAATACAGGAGAAGAGTCGCCGCGTTGTTCCTCTACCACCGCAACGTGGTGGGTAACCTGGGAAGAGTTAATCTCTCTTAGATCGGTTTTAAGCCCAATCTGATTGTAGTCTGTAGCGACTCCCAGGGCGGCGATGCGATCCAAGAGTTCATTTACGGACGAGAGCTCTGTTGGATCCAGCTGCTCGGCGAATTCTGAGTTGACGTGAAGATTGCTTTTGATGACCCGAGAGGTCATTGTCGAAGCGGTGGCCGAACAGGCGGTCATGAGAAAACCACCCAACCGGATAGTTTGGCCGGCGGCCAAGGCTCCTTTGGCGAAGATACCGTCTTTGAAGACGGGAAGAGGCATCCTTCCTATCGGTGACGGCACAGAGGAACTCTCAATGAAAGCACCAATGTCGGTGTCAAAACCGGCGAATCTCGGGTAGGGGGTCCCGAACTGTGCGTCTAGGCGGATGGTAACAGGAGACAAGGGACACAATGTTTTTACCCAGGTTCGGGCCCTCTCGATGGAGGTAAAACCCTACTCCTGCTTGATTGATATTGATGATATGGGTAGTACAAGAGTGGATCTACCACGAGATCAAGGAGGCTAAACCCTAGAAGCTAGCCTATGGTATGATTGTTGTAATGGTTGTCGTCCTACGGACTAAAACCCTTCAGTTTATATAGACATCGGAGAGGGCTAGGGTTACACAGAGTCGGTTACAATGGTAGGAGATCTACATATCCGTATCGCCAAGCTTGCCTTCCACGCCAAGAAAAGTCCTATCCGGACACGGGACGAAGTCTTCAATCTTGTATCTTCATAGTCTTGGAGTCCGGCTAACGATGATAGTCCGGCTGTCCGGACACCCCCTAGTCCAGGACTCCCTCACCCATAATCACGGGCAGGTGGCAAAGCAGGAACAACCGCTGCAAATACACAAACACAACGTTAGATTCTATTTTTGCATTTTTTGTTGGAACAACTCAAACAGATTTGTACACTAACCAAGTGGGCCCGGCCGGCTCTGTTCACCATAATCAGGCAGTGCAAGCCTCCTGTTGCATATGGGAATGGTCGTGGCAATGCCCCTAGCAAGATCATGTTGCTGTTGCAAAGCATCCGGCTCAACGACTGTACATGCAACAGATGGACCATTTTGTAAAGAATTTTTAGATGCAAATGGCCGTCGACCAAATTAGATGGTCTTTTGAATATGTTTACCTTCACTCATATCAGCGTATAACGGTGCCATCACCGCTGCCATCACCTGGTGATGGACAGGCACAGCCTGATCCCTAGAAGAAGCTCCTCCCACTCCCAGGACCTCATGCATGGTAGTTTGTCAAGTGCGCCTACGGTAGACTACTGTTGCAAGATATGGCAGGGTGAACAAGTTAGTGCATGCAACTTGCAGATGCATTATCCAAAGCATGAAAATGATGGCGTCACTCACAGTCAACAGCCGGCCCCTTTCCTTTGTTGTCCACGATCATAGTCTTCTCCACTGGTTCATCAAGACCAGCTTGCACAGCAACATCTGCAAAAGAAAACAGCGGAAACTCCATTTTAGTGTACCAAACTCACACCGGCCAATCAAAATCGCACTTGAGTCAAGGCTGTTACCTTTACCACGTGCATTTGCATGCACTGCTGCTTGTGAGTTGATGTCAGTTCCTTGCATAGGCGTTGATGCACCCCCCATCGCACTCGTCTCTAATAAACATATACAAAAAACACATATCAACGCTATACTAATTTAGTCAATTGCTTTTTGCAATGCAAAGACCTACAACGTACCTGGTCTGCCACGCGTCTCTTCATTAACTAAAACTACTGACATCAAAGCCCTAGCAGCTTCCCTTGAGGTTTCAGCCAGATCTTGCGTAATATCTAACAAGGAAAACAAAAAAAATAAGACACTAATTAACATCATCACATTAATTAATGATAAATCAACGCGCCTACGGCCGCTGTTAGTTTTCTCAAGCACGGCATGGGCGCATGGCCCACCATGCATGCATGGCCCGTTTTCATGCAAGCGGACGTAAACACAGGAAGTGGCCTAACACCAGAAGCGACAGCAACTCACTACCATACCAACCTAAACTAATCTTTCCAACAAAAAAAACACAAACTAATCTTTTTTCATCATTGCCACCGTGACAAAGATTACCTGTACTTGCCCTGGGCCGATGCAAGGTTTGGCTCACATTAGGAAATGTGGCAGCCATCGGAGCTTGCCTCTTCACTCGGTTGATAAAATCGCCAAGTGTGTCCTCCAGGTCTCTCTGCCGTTTAGCATCAGCCTTGGTCTTGATTTCTTCAAGCACTTTGACTAGTGTCTCCACCATTTTGATGAATTCCTGCTGACGCTGCTTCAGTCCATGCTCCACTGCCTCCCTAAACGCATCAAGAATCTGGTACAGGAAACAACAAGAAGACAACTAAATTAGTTAATGCATCAGGACAAATTTGCACCTGGTCTCACAAGCCAACAAATTTCAACATCTAACCTCTCCTGGTATCTCTGTCGCATGGTCCACACAAAATCCAGTAGGAGGAGCATGCACACTAGAACCTGGCATGGCCCAGCCTTGCGCTTGAGTTGCGCTCCCACAAACGACATTGATTGCCGGAGACCTGGGGACATCCACTGCCTACAGGGAACAATCAGACTGAATCTTAGAAACCACACCCTATTTATTGAGACATCATGTAAGGTGAGAAATTGTCGATGTACTAAAGTAGGGGTACCTTAGTACCCCGAATTTGTGCACGGGCAGTCGCAGCACCCCGCGGCGAGGCTTGCCGGGCGCCCGCCAAGATCCTCCGCCATTCCTATCTTACTGCCATTCAAGAGCAAAGTATTTACTAAGAAGACAAGGCCACGGCAAGAGGAGCTTGCCGGGAAGTACAAGGCCCCGGCAAGAGGAGCTTGCCGGGAAGGACAAGACCCCGGCAAGAGGAGCTTGCCGGGAAAGCCAATCAAGACACTTCAGAAAACTTGCCGCAACGCCCCGCGCGTCCCGGCAAGGCCCGGCGAGCGGCAAGCTTGCTGGTGCGACAAGACAACGGCCGCGGCAAGGCACTTGCCGCGGCAAGGCTGCCACTCTGCACCCAAGCTCCAGCGCATCCAACGACGTGTCACCCCAGGGCCATCCAAGGAGCACGTGGCGAGGCGCTGTGCAGCCATGCGGTGCGAGGTGGCAAGCAAAGCTGACAAGGAGGCCGTTGTGGCGATCGGTGGCGCCCCTAACGGTCGTTTCCTTGCACTGTTGGGGCGACCGGACGGGCATTAAATGCCCTTGTCCCCTGCCATCAGAGTTAGGTAGGGGACACTGTTGGACACTGTTGTACCAACCTGCGTTTTTACCTTTCTACCCCTCTTTCTACGCTGCCACCTGTCGGCGACCCCCTTAGGCTATAAAAGGGAGGCCCATGCGCACATAGAAGAGGTTCAGAATTTTTTGGTTCCGCAGCAGGCTCGGTTCATCCAAGACATCCAACACCACAACACGCTCACACTCTTGAGCAAGAACATAATACGAACACAAAGCAGCAGTAGGAGTTTTATCTCTCCGGAGAGCTCCGAAGCTGGGTAAAATCCCCCGCGCGCTCCCGCCTCGATATGATCTGCGTGCGCCCTCCGCTCCCTTGCCGGACTAGAAGGGGCCCCCCTGCCCCATAGGTGCTCGTGCCCCCACAGAAGCGGCCACGACATCTTTGGCGCGCCAGGTGGGGGGCGTCGAGGTCGTGAGCATCTGATCCGGCGTCTGCGCGCGCTACATCAGCATCTTCATCAACATGCCACCGAAGAAGAAAACTTCGGAGGTAGCCGCTCCGTCTGCGACTGTCCTACCGCCACCGGAGCAAACAGGCGGTGGGGTGGACGCCGGCAGAGGAGCGGGCGCCAGCGGGGGGACTCACATCGTCACCCGCTCCAAGGACAAGGCCCCGCAAGGTTCAGCGTCTGCACATCCACCGCACCCCTCCCAGGAGGTGCAAGATCGACAATGCCACGGCGCTCCTGGCGCCGTGCTCGCGTTGGAACAAGGCCAAGCTGGTGGGTCGCGGGACGCTCAAGGCCAACGTACGCGTCAACACGCTGGCACGAGCGCAGTGCGGTCTCCAGCGACAAGCAGGGGGCTCCCTCGACAAGTTCTGATTCCGGCAAGGATGAACCTATGTAACCAAAATAAAGAAAAGGGTTGGTTACTGGCGACTACTTTCCGGCAGAGCTCCCCGGAGCCGCCGCCAAGAAGGCCCCCAGGATCAACACAGAAAGCGCTGAGGAGCCGTCTGCTCCGACAAGCCCTAGGGTTTGTTTCATTGAAGCAGACGCTCCCGACAAGCTATGTCCTGACACGCTTGCCGGGGAGCATCACGCTCCGGCAGGATCCCAGATTCTTGCTGTAGAAGCGAATGTTCCCACAGTAGCATTTACGCCTTTAGTCCTCGTTGTCGGGGCTTGATAACGATATGGACTATGTGTCGTTCAAAGAAGCATAGCCTTGCCGGAATGCAGAAGACAGAAAAGCTAAGTTGCCAAAGTTTGAGCATAGTCAGTTTTAAGTTTTTAAAGTTATACTCCTTGAAACGTCCGTGCCTTGTATGGAAAACCTGTGCGCGGAGGAATCGACTCGTGGCTAAGTTGCGCCCTTGATTTGTTTTCGAGTCCGCTCAACAATACAAACGAGCTGCAACTAGTCCCGACAAGATTTCTTGCCGGAGGCGGCACCGCCAGCGGGCTGCTGATGTTCCGCACTCAGCAAGTTCCCTCAAAGCGTAGGGTAAAAACATACAAGGGATGTAACAGAGTAAAGGATATAACATAGCAAGCTTTGCTCAGAATAAAGTTATATATTACAGTAAATGACTTGCCGCGCTCTAAAAGATTGTTCCTAGGACACGTCTAGCATCGGCAAGAACAAGGAAAAAGAAGAAAGGTGCGCCGGCACCTGGGTCCCGGCAAGCCAGCGTTGCTGGGGGCTGCGAGTACTGAGATTCATCCCCGGCAAGCCAGAGTTGCCGGGGGCTGCAATATCAGATAAGTTTTTTTTCATCCCTCATCATGCATCCTCTTATGGACTGGGAAACGCGAAGTTATATTCCTTGAACGACCATCCCTTGTATGGAAAACCTGTGCGCGGAGGAATCGACTCGTGGCTAAGTTGCGCCCTTGATTTGTTTTCGAGTCCGCTCAACAATACAAGTGAGCTGCAACTAGCCCCGACAAGGTTTCTTGCCGGAGGCAGCACCGCCAGCGGGCTGCTGATGTTCCGCACTCAGCAAGTGTGCTTGCGCCGGCAAGGTCCCTCAGAGCGTAGGGTAAAAACATACAAGGCATAGAGTCAAGTAAAGGATATAGCATAGCGAGCTTCCCCTTTTTTTCATTAAAAAACATCCCATTCGGGTACAGTCCATAAAGGATGAAAAACATGAAAGAGAGGATTACAAGTTTTAAATGCAGCTAAGGCCCGAAGGCTTACAAATCGAAAAGATAAGATGCCCGTAATCCCTTTCCTGCCCCCCTTTTCAGGAGGTAGGTCAAGGAGCCGAAGAGGGCAAAAGAGGCGCCTAGGTGAGCTACGGGTGCCAGAAGACACCAAGAGAACATCCCGGGGGCCACCCGGAGGCTTGGCGGAGACGGCGGCGCCGGAAGCAGAGCTCGAAGACGGGGCGGCAGGACGTCAGCACGCTGTCGAGGGCACCACGCCCTCGTACTCCGACTTGACGGCCTTGCCGCCACCCCTCTTCCTCTTCCGCAGCCTCCCTACGCCAGCCGCCCAAGGAGACGACCCCGGGGAGTTCAAGGGGCCGGCGACCCGGATGATGGGGTCGCCGGTGACGCACGAGGCGACGCCCGACGCCTAGTCGGGCCCGCCGCCCTCGTCGTCGTTGTCGCTCTCCTCCTCGTCACTCTCGCTCGAGGGGGGGTCTTCGCTATCGGAGGAGCTGTCCACGCAGCATCTCGCCCGGGTGCCGGAGTCCCCGAAGACCTTGACGGAGAGGAGGTCGCCCTCCATTAACTTAAAATGGAGGGTAAACCCCGCCGTCAAGCTGTGGATGCGGGCGAACGTCTTCCACCCTCGATCAAGATACATCACGCTAGGGGCTGGGGATACAACGCTGACTCGCGTGCCGCTGATCCCACAGCCCCTCATGCGCAACCTCAGCGTCTCGGGCGGGTCCGGCTCCATCGCGCTCGCAAACGGAGCCGGAAGCCAGAGGCGACGGCGAGGTGCCCGGCGCAGCTTGACGAAGAACTCCCAAGGGTCGTCCCCTGTATGGACCGCCGCGAGGGGAGGAGCTGCCGGCGGAGGCGGAGATGCTGCGCCGCCCCGTCCGCCTCTTCCTCGAGCGCCTCGACCTCGCCCTCGGCCTCGCCCACGACCACGCCCCCTCCCTCTTCCCCTTGTGGCTGGCTCTGCCACCACTGGCGCGGGATAGGGAGGGATGCGCTGTCTCGCGGCGACCCTCGCCGCCACCGATGAAGGACCAGGGTTCCCTTCCTCCATGGAGAATGAGAGAAAGGGGAGCAGAAGTTGAAGAAAGGAGAAGATGAGAGAGTGCGGGCTTCTGCGCTCCCCTCCCGCTCTTCTTAAAGGGGCGGGGTGGGGGCTCGGCCGCCCCGCTCAGCGAATCAGAGCACGGGAAGAGCAAGGGGTCGGGGCCGACCCGCTGCCTCCGCCCGTGACGGCTCGGTCTCCCACCTCCACCGTCCGCGACCTCGAGTGCATGGAAGACGCGTGGCGAGGATGCAGAACTGAGGCGACGGTTGAGGTGACCTCACCCCGCCCCGTGACCACGGGGATGGGCGCCTCGAAAATCGCGCACGCCACCCACGTCTCCCACGACGCCGCAATCGACGCGTGCCATTACAAGGGAGCGCGGCGGGTACGGAGCGGATTTTTTGTGGACCCAGGCCGCGCATGCCCGTGCACTGTTTTGGGCCTGGCCCAACAGCGCTCGGCACCGTGTATGGCCCAGGCCCGGGGGCTCCTGTCGGTGTACTAAAGTAGGGGTACCTTAGTACCCCGAACTTGTGCACGGGCAGTCGCAGCACCCCGCGGCGAGGCTTGCCGGGCGCCCGCCAAGATCCTCCGCCATTCCTATCTTACTGCCATTCAAGAGCAAAGTATTAACAAAGAAGACAAGGCCCCGGCAAGCTGCAAGAGGAGCTTGCCGGGAAGTACAAGGCCCCGGCAAGAGGAGCTTGCCGGGAAGGACAAGACCCCGGCAAGAGGAGCTTGCCGGGAAAGCCAACCAAGACACTTCAGAAAACTTGCCGCAACGCCCCGCGCGTCCCGGCAAGGCCCGGCGAGCGGCAAGCTTGCTGGTGCGACAAGACAACGGTCGCGGCAAGGCACTTGCCGCGGCAAGGCTGCCACTCTGCACCCAAGCTCCAGCGCATCCAACGACGTGTCACCCCAGGGCCATCCCAGGAGCACGTGGCGAGGCGCTGTGCAGCCATGCGGTGCGAGGTGGCAAGCGAAGCTGACAAGGAGGCCGTCGTGGCGATCGGTGGCGCCCCTAACGGTCGTTTCCTTGCACTGTTGGGGCGGCCGGACGGGCATTAAATGCCCTTGTCCCCTTCCGTCAGAGTTAGGTAGGGGACACTGTTGGACACTGTTGTACCAACCTGCGTTTTTACCTTTCTACCCCTCTTTCTACGCTGCCACCTGTCGGCGACCCCCTTAGGCTATAAAAGGGAGGCTCATGCGCACGTAGAAGAGGTTCGGAATTTTTTGGTTCCGCAGCAGGCTCGGTTCATCCGAGACATCCAACACCACAACACGCTCACACTCTTGAGCAAGAACATAATACGAACACAAAGCAGCAGTAGGAGTTTTATCTCACCGGAGAGCTCCGAAGCTGGGTAAAATCCCCCGCGCGCTCCCGCCTCGATCTGCTCTGCGTGCGCCCTCCGCTCCCTTGCCGGACTAGAAGGGGCCCCCTGCCCCATAGGTGCTCGTGCCCCCACAGAAGCGGCCACGACAGAAATGTACCTCAAATCCAGCTTCCACACCAAGCCTAGCTGCATGCTTGCGAATCTGCAGTTTCATGAACAGATCCGAGTACGAGGCCAAGCGAGGGAACGGCAGGTTCTCTCGTCGTTCCATCCCGTGTTCATGGTAATAACAGAAAATGATCTACATTTTATAGGCAAAAACAGAGAGCGCATGCGTGAGAAAACTCCCCCAAAAACAAAAAAATGTGCAAATATTGAACCGGGTAGCATTTTTGCTAACCTGAGGGATGACAAGGCACCCTTGGAGACTCAGCTGAGATGGGTCATGTAGGAGATCCTCCCTAAGCTTTGCAGCACCCTCTCTCAACCCCTCCACAACATAATCACAGAAATCGTAATCGGAGATCTGGGTCGGCTCAGCTAGGACCGGAAGTAGTTCATTTGCAATTTTAGGGTGTGCTCCCCTAGGCAGGAGAAATGTTGAAGCGGCTATGATTGTACACGCCACCATCATCTTCTCCTTTTCTGCTCCTACAATCGCTACCTTGCTTGCGTTTTGTATGATTTTCTTCACTTTGACGATAGGGATCCTACTTGCCCTAGACATAGTGGTGTCTAAGATGGCATGCAAGTTCTCTAGCAAGGATTCCCTGTTCGCTAAGCAAGCCCCGCCCGGGATATCTATCTTCCTACCACACGGCGACAACCCTATACATTTCGCCACCTCCCTAGAATTGACAACAACATGATTCCCATCGCCCATATCCATCTTCATATCTTTAGGATCTATCCTAGCTAACAGGGACATGCTAAAGATACGGTTATTGTTGCCCATGTCCTTGATCTTGCACAACTCCTCCATGCCTATCCCGGAAAACACACCTTTTATGTTTGGATTCCATTCTCCGGCGATGGAATGCAGCATCCCCGAATTGTATGCCGTGTTGAGTGTGGGCACCTTCTTCACGGGCACCATAGTTGAGGAAGAAGCTCCATCTGGCGCAGCTGCCGGCGAGGAGAGCTTGGACCTCCGGCCCATCTGGAACAGCGATCTGCACAATGGCACACCAGAGAAGAAGAGGAGCAAGTGAGAAGTCGAGGAAATGGAACATCGGAAGGAAGAAGAAAACCGAGAGGCCATGGAAGCACTAGCACATACCTTTTGCTTCTCTCCTTCTCCCCAAGCCTGCTTTCCTCTTTCTCACTTGTGCTTGTTCTCTGTGCTGGGAGGCTTCGGCCCAGGGAGCTTATTTTATACACATGCGCCGGTACTAGTGCCCCTGTGCTCATGTCCACAACCTGACCAAGTGGCTAGAAAATGGGCCACGTATGCCGTCTGGAGGCACCACACCTCTCCATTCCATCCCATCCATAGCATCTAGTTTGATTCAACTAAGCTCCCAGCCCCGCTTAAATCAACTAATCAAACAAAAAAATCTTATTAGCATACACAACGCGGAAATATTTGTTTTCTTGCATGACGCAATTTTTTGCTTCCAAAAAAATAATAATTAAAAAAAGGGTCAATCAACGTCATCTTTCTGTCGAACGGCCAGCAAATTCAATCGAAATACCAAAAATGCACATGGCAAATACTTCCATTATTTAGTGAGACTCCGCTTACATATCAGCAAAAGCAGTACAAGCAACTACAAGCATTTGCATGCATCAACCTAATACATGTTATCGTGGAATTTTCATATTCTAGCACGCTTGCATGGGCGGCTCTCCGCATCGTCTTCTTCGCTCCCAGCTTCACCAGCACCTGTCACCGACATTTCGTCCCCACCCAACAGCTCGCATGCATCAACCGCAACCGCAGGTACAACGCAAGGGTCAAAATCTGCTGTCTCTTCCTCCAACCACCAATCAGGGGCGTCCACGGCATGATCAACCTGTAAACAAAAAAATGATCACCCTAAATTAGATCACATGCAAGAACTTTCATAATGGCATTTCAAAAACCGGAAAAAACTCACATTAGCCACTGCCGGTGCACCCAAGGCAATCTCCGTATCGATCATCGGACCTTGTGCCATTACACTAGCCTACGCAACGATTATTCATGTTAATTTTTAGTCAAACAAGGCGATCTGATGAAAAACAAATCAAAACTAGGTAAAGATCCGAGACCTCGTCAGCAAGGCTGTCAACAACGGACGATGGATCAGGGAAAACGAGACCATCCAAACCTACATCATCACTAAACACATGTACATGGAAGACATTTTTTTAAGTGGATTGCACAAGATCAGTTGCGTACCATGGTTAGTTCCTAACTACAACTACTAACCTGCACACCGCCTAGTGCCAGCGTGGAGATGGACGCCTCGGTCAGCACTGAAGCTGGGGAAACCGTGCTGTTGGGCGCCATCTTCGACTGGTTTCGATGGATTTCCACTGCTCCGCGCCACCTGTATATATAGAGAGCGAAAGTTTTCGGTTTCCCTCCAGAGCAACGAAGTTCAAAATTCAAACCATCAGGGTCACATGGGGTGTGGAGTTCAAATTTGAATTTTGTGGACAAGGAACACACACGCGATGCCTAGATACTACGCTTTCCCCACCGCTCCGGCCATGGCTATCTGTGCGTATTAAAACGGGAACACATGGACGGCGTGTTGGACCTGTGCATACATCTTGTCAGCCAACTTCCATGCCGTGCGCTCCACAAAAGCACTGTCATCATGTCCAGTGTGAAGAAATCTTGGTAGCAGCGCTTCCATCACCCGTCACTTCAGGCAGCCAGCAGCACGCATCGATCTAGCATGGCTATGCATTGCCCATGACACAATTAGCCGAGGCACTTGCCGATCAACTATGAGGAAAATCCCCGCCAGGTCAAACTTGTGCATGTTTTTTATGCTAATTTTTTCCCTGGAAACTCGGATTTAAAACGTCGAATTGATCAACGAGAAATGCTGTAGCATCTTGATGGTTACCATCACGCTGAACAAGCACACAAGTCGATGCCTCATTCGTCAAGACGCATGCCATTCTTGTTCTTGCAGTCAGCCACATGCATGACATGCCCAAACCAGAGACGTGCGAGCAGGCATTGAATGCCTGTGCCATGCGACAGGCACACCTGTGTCCACAGTCTAGGCGTGCTCACCATGCGCCCATGCTATACTCAAACGTCCTATGCAAAACTAGGCTCGTGCCTCTGTCATTTAGGCTTTGGTCATCGGTCGTATCTTTGCTCTATCACATCACTATTTACCACACGCACACACGGAGGCCAAGGTTCTTCTCCCCAGTTTTTGCCAAGCATATGCCTTCGACCGAAAACAATGGTTCTGAAATAGACTTGCGATTACCAACTCATTTAAGCTCACCAAAATAAAAATGATATCCCATAGATTGCAGCCTTGTCTACAAATCACAACATCAGCAACAGCAAGCTGTCGCACACGCAAAGCACAGATTTGCAGGCTATAGAAAACATTAAATTACATCACCGCTAATGTTAAGTACGAAATACCCGCGTTTAGATGACAAATCCGTACGCAGATCTTGGTCCTGGCGAAGATGAAACTGAACACACAGTGTACAGCAGTGTCGCTTACAGAAAATTGGGCTCGAACGGCCTAGATTTCTTGGTGCCACAAGCATTGCGCCTGTGTCCAAGCACACCACAATTTGAACACTTTGGCAATTTCCTTGGCGCCTTGGGCAGATCGCCTCTCTCTGGGCAAGTTGTGCATTTGTGGCCCTGACCCCTGCAGATCGTGCAGAACCGCGATCTCTTCAAATGTTCTTCATACGGAGCTTTGTCACAGCTTGTTGTAGGTCTACCCCTCGGCCGTTTGTTCTGCTGTCCTGCAATCACTGAACAACTTGATTCACCATCACACTCAGACCCTGTCGCACAGCCTTGCAACTCGAGTGCCTCTTGCTCGTTCTGAACAAGCAACTGATTTTGTTGTTCCCTTTCGGCTAGTCCCATGCCATCCTTATCACTGCTTAACGGCACGAGAGCGGCTTGCACCTCCTTCATCATAGCCATGAAAACATCATAGCACTTAACATTACTATCACCAAGCAACACACATTCAAGCGCCTTCATGTACATTGTGTGATGCCTGAATGTGTCACTAGAAGGAGGGCCTCTGTCTCTTTGGTACCGTACCAAATGTGCTGGAAGAACATCTCGTGCATCTCTTGTCCATCGTTTCATTATATGTTTCTCGGGTATCTTCGATAAACGGAACAACACCATAACCTAGATTAGAAAATCAGTGATTTTTTTTCATTATGGAGCAAATGTCTCACAAATACGGCAAGAAGAGAGCAAGCAAAAACAACCCTCACCTGCAATGCATGGCAACACACCAAGCCAGAGTGTTCAAATGTGCCACATTCGCAACTAAAAAAACTCTTGTCATCATTCACTTCAATCTTGAACTCTACCTTACTCCATTTTTCTCTTGCCGCCGCATCTAAATGGGTTGATTTATAAATCTTTCTCGGCACAATCTCATCCAACACATGTGCGCCACATTTATACAGTTCTTCACCAAATTTCTCGAACATGGCTCGGGTGTACACCTTGCTAGCATGCCTCTCTATTGGCAGGTTTAGTCGAAGTGAGACACCACTCTACAAATAAACAGAACACACAAGAGCACACGAAATCAGTATTAACAAGGTTAACGTGAAACCATTCTAGGACAGTTTTTCTCAGCTGAAAACTTACTAGCAATTTACTCTTCTCTTGGAAGCTCTCTTCTGACTCCCTGTCAAACTGAAGCTTTTCGAATTGTTTCAAGAAAAGGTGCATAGGGCACCCCGGTGGAACATAACCCTTCAGCAGATGGTTAGCACTTTCGCTTCGTTGTGTGCTAGTCATCTTTGCACAAAACACGCCTCTGAAATATGGCTTTGCCCACTTATGCCGCACCTCGTATATCTGCGTCAGGAATGGATGCTTCCTCAAGTTGTAATTTTCCAACATGTCCTGCCAACCAGCTTCAAATTCTTCCTTTGTGATCATGTGATGTAGAAGCTTGTGGAACTCCATCTTAAATTTACTGTCCTTGCTCCAGAGCACACCCATCGACTCCTTCGCCTTCTTCAAAATGTGCCACTTACACCAACGGTGTACTGTGTTTGGTAGTTCTGCCGCAATAGCCAGCTCCATAGCACGCGCGTGGTCTGCATTACATTTTAAGCGGGCATTAGACTCAGCACATCTATATTTTTTTCAACAATATGCAACCAGTCAAGAGCAGCAAAGTTCATTTGTAACTAACCAGTAAGAATCGTCTACGGGTGTTTCCTGCCAACCATGCGGATGAACTCCCTAAATATCCACTTGAATGTGTCCTCTTTCTCATCCCTCATCATTGCACCACCAAAAATTATGCTTTGAAAGTGATTGTTAACTCCAACAAAAGACCGAAAGGCATATCATATAGATTGGTGCGGTACGTTGTATCAAAAGTAATTGCATCTCCAAAGCACCTGTACTGATCAAGACCTTTGCTTGTTACCCACATCAGTGTTTTTACACGGCTCTCCTTATCCACTTGCACTGTGTAATTGAAATCAGGATCATTAGCCTTCATCTCAGACAGAATCTCCATCATCTTCATTGCATCCATGTCAGACTGCTCTTTGTTTAGTTTCCGACAGAGCGTCTTCAACGACCTCTTCGTAAATGGCACATTATCTACTGAACCGAAAAAACTACCAACGATACTGAACACCTTTCCAAGCCCCACATTATTGTCTCTCAACTGTTTCACTAGATCCTTGGTGTATCTATCTATATGTCTATGAAACTTCCAGTGCAGCTTCTGCCCACACGTCAAAGACAGCGGGTGATTATGGGCATCTTTGTGTTCTGCAATATACCACCCTTTGTCATTTGACCGCAACAGTCTTATCATGGCGTTGCAGCCACACCTGGACGAGCGGCTGTTTTCCCTGATTGGTTTGCCCTGCAAAGGGCAAAAAAAAGCAGAGCCAACTTGTCAAATGCCAGAAATCATACTCATTGCACCTTAACCTAACGCTCTAGCATAATAAATGTGCGGGTTCCGAATTACATACTGCACAAGCACACACGATCTCTTGCATGCATCTCTTCCTCTCGACATTCAGTCTACTTTTCGCGAGCCTAACTCCAAAACCACATTCCCATGAATAAAGATTGTAGAACTCATAAGCCTCGTCAATAGAGTCAAAGCTTGTTCCAATACTTGGACAGAGAACAGGGCCATCCTTCTTATCAGCATAAGCGCGCAGAGACAATTCAAGAGTTGATTTCCTATTTGGGTTCATCTCCCTTTCCTCCGGGGCTTTCCCGATCCTCACCCTGGATAATCATCTCAAAAAAAGAGACACAAAAAAATGGATGAAAACCGTTAGATCATCCACACACGGAAAGCAAGACAGGAATTTTTCATGTTCACAGCAGCCACACACGCACCATACAGTTTAAACGCCAAGATTTGCAATTACATAATTAACCGGATAAGTAACAACCAATTACATCATCTCCCCGCCTTACATAAAAATATGGCGTCTTACTCGCAGGAAGGTGTTGTAAAAACGATCGACCTGCCAATGACTCTACTCAACATACATGACAAACAATCCAACGCAGCTGCTGATCAGCGATATATTAAAAAATGTTTTTGCAGCAAAAAATATTAGTCTAACCCACCCAATCGATCGAGCGTAATCAATAACACTATCAATCTATACCAATAACAACAACAGGCGACAAATTTTCCTCATAAATTCAATCATGGCACAGACTCCACAATGCCCATACACCAATCCAAATTGCGCAGCCACAAAACTTCAGTTTCTAATCAGCAAACTAGAATTCCAACCCCATCAACCTAAAACTCCCATAAGATCCGTATTAAACTCCGTAATCCAACTTTTCATCTAAAGAACACAATATAAGTCACTGCAAATGGAGAACCCCAACAAGCTACAGTCCTCCGCGGTCAAGCCTTGCTAATGCAGCAAGCCATCCTAAACTCAATGATGGCACATGCTCTCTGATCCCCACACACCGATCTAAATTGCACACCCACAAAACTCCAATGTCCTGTCAGCAAACTAGAAATCTACCCTTCTGCCATCATAAAATGCCTCATTATCCATATTAAACTTTGTAATCCAACCTTTCATCCAAACAACACAACATAAGTCACTGCAACTGAAGATACCCAACAAGCTCCAGCCATCTGTGTTTGACTACCTAATGCTAGCACCAAATCATCAATAAAATCCAACAAACTCCAACCAGTTGCAGTTTACTACCTAGTGCTACCATCAAATCATCAATAAAATTGAACAAACTCCATTCATTATGCAGTACACTACCTAATGCTACCATCAGATATTCGAACCAAATCCAACCAAAACAACACACTGCTTAATCTCTTATGTACCTAAGAACCATACTGTAAATTAGATCAAACATGTGAGGGGCACCCAAACTAAAATTGCAGCAGAGCAAAAACAGATCATTTTTTCATCGACCTGCATGCCCAGCCACTGGTTGCTTCAGAACACACCTCGGCCCTAGCTGCATCCCCGACTAGCTGTGCATCGCCGCCGGTGCCAAATGCCATGGTTGGGACGCTCATCGAATCCTGCGACTCGACTGGATAGGCGCAGTTGTTCCATGGCGCGGGCGGAGCACACACCCTGTATGAATCGATGAGGAGGAAGCTAGTAAGAAATACAACGAACACGCGGCAGAAAAGAAACCTGATGCAGGGACCGTGGTAATCATACCCATCGAGCTCGACGCCATTGGTGGACATCTTGCTATGCTATGAAAGACGCCGCCGGCCGCACTGCCGCCGGCCGCACTGCCGCCGCCGTACCCCAAATAGATGCAGCTGGGGATGGAGCTGGTCTCGGCGGAGCAGCACAGTCGCCGTGGTGCAGCCAGATTGATGGGGATGGGGATGGGGATGGATGGGTCTCGGCGGTGCAGCAGATATTTTTCCTGGAGCAGTAGACGGGTTGGGTGGTTCTGGTTTACTCCACGCAACTCTGGTAGGGCTGGAGAGATTCCCTGTTTTTTTCCTCGATGATTCTGTGCTATTTCGAACAATGGTCATGGGCCTAATCGCTGTGCAAGCAGCAGCGTGCGTGGGACAGTTCCAGAGCAATGGGCCGCACAGAATACACCAACCTTTTTACTAGGCATATCCCTGGCCGTATTCCTTTCGCTAGGCCTGCCACCCACTCACCGAGTGCACATCCCAAAGCCCAAAAGAACGACGACGATAGCGTCCTGCCTGGTGCGCGGCCGCTGAAAATTCGCACTCCAATCCGTGTGGCTACCACATCAAGAAGGGACCTGAGGCATCACCCTCGTTGGGTTCCCACCTGATGTAAACATCAAGGTGAACGTAAGAGGAAATCATCCTCAAGGTTCACACTTGAGGTGTTGCACGACAGCGTCGTTATCTGATGTGTAAAAGGAGAAATCACCCTCGATGGCCATGGCCGGGTAACTACTCCACAGAGTTAGCATCAGAAGTGCTAACGAGATATCACCCTCGGCATTCGATAGTAATGTTGTGGTGTCGTACAACTAAGGGGAGTGTTGTGCGGTGTCGGGCCTGGTCTTCATTCCCGTTGATCGGGTCTTCTATTAATCCAGCGGGGCAGTTCGGTCAACATGTGGTCTCTGATGGGTCTCTAACCAGCCTATACTAAGCAGTTTAGGATAAACAGGTATGTAACAATAGCAGGGTACAAGATGAGGCTATGCATCAGAATAGGTAAAGCAGTAGCAGCAACAATTTCTAATGCAAGCATAAGGGAGAAGAGAATAGGCGATATCGGAATGTTCAAAAGGGGGGTGCTTGCCTTGCTCTGCGGCAAAGGCAGGGTCGTCAGTGGTGTCGTCGGTCTTCGGAGCTGCGTCGGTCTCGAGATCTACATCGGTACCGGGATCTACCGAGGGAGAAGAGGGGGAGGAAACAAATAAATATACAGCAATCATATGCAACACAGAGTATACTATGCTAACGCGTAGTGCAGGGTTGCCTAAAGATATGAAGTCATATTAGTTATTTTAGGATTTAAGTAGGATTTATTAACCGGTGTATATGCGCTAATCATCTACCGGAATCGGTCTAAAAGTTACGGGTTCACCTACGTAGAGGGTTCCGGCATGGGAACAGATGACACGATCAGATTCGTCTTGTCGTTCTGAGCAACTTTCATGTACAAGTTAATTTCATCGAAGTTACGGATTATTTTCTATGATTTTCTAAAGATTTTAAACATTTCTAGAATTTATTTATTTATTTTAAATTGAGTTGACCAAGTCAACTAGACTGGTCAAGTGGGGAGGGTGTGGCCCACATGTCATAGGCAACAACTAAAGTATTCTAGTTAATTAGATTAATTAGTCTAGGGGTCCACTTGTCATAGGCTAGCAGTTAAATTAAGGGTCGCACTAACTGTCACACGTGTGGCAGGAAGGGAGACGCACCACACGTCTCTAATGTAAACAGATTGCCACGTCATCGCATGCATGCATGCAGGAATCTTTTTGGATTTTCAGTTTTTAAAATGTTTTATCTCTTAAACGAAAAATCCGATTGAAAATTTGTTTTCACCATTAAATCCCTCGCGATGAGATCTTCGAAACTAGATCCCATGTTGATATGTTTTGATGAAAAAAAATTGGATTAAAAGTTGCCATGTCTATTGCATATGAATTGCCATGATGTTTACACTGAAGTTGCCATGATATGTTTCAGCTATTTTCTTCTACATTTAAAAGTAAATTTTGACATTTATAAAACGGGAAATTAAAAAACTAGACTTGCCATGAACCATGCACGTAAAATTGCCATGATACATGCACGTAAAATTGCCATGGTTCATACAAAAAATAATTTTCATGCTCAAAGTACTGGAGTTGCCATCATCAAAATACTAAAATTGCCATGATCTACAAACTAAAATTGACACATGGCAACTTTAGTTTAAGCCCTATGGCAACTGCAGTGTAAACATCGTGGGAACTTCTGGCAAAAAAAATTCGTCGAAACATATCAACATGAGGTCTAGTTTTGAAGATCTCGTCGAGACGGATTTAATGGTGAAAACGGATTTTTAGTTCGCTTTTTTATTTAGGAGATACAACATTTTTAAGCCGAAAACCAAAAAAAAATCTGCTGATGTCATCTATTCATACGCGGCAAAATAAGTGATGATGGAGGCGTGTGGGCGATGTGCAAACGCCCACACGTGTGGGCGTTAACATTTCTGTAAATTAACTAGTAGTTAGTCCCTAAGCTAATTCCACACGCACGCACACACAACACACACCCACGACCTTGGCCATGGTCGTGCCCATCAGCAGCAGCAGTAGCTATAGCAAGGCAGCGGTAGCAAGGTAGCAGCAGCAGCTAGCACGAGGAGCAGGAGCGTAGCTAGCAAGAGGAGCAGCAGTAAGCAGCAGCGAGCAGCAGAGCTTCAGCGGCAGGCAGCGGCTGCGAGCAACAGCAGTTGCAGGCGCGCACGGGCAAGGGCGGCTGCGGGCGCAACGCACGACGTTGCGAGCGGCAGGGTGCGGCCAGCGGACGGCCAGCGCTCAACCGGACGCGGCCGGGCGCGTACGGTGCGCCATGGCGCAAGGCGCGGGCGCGGACCATGGCCAACGGCCGGAGCTTGGACGGCGTGGGCCGGCGACATACGGCGTCGGGGAGAGGGGAAGAAAGGGGGAACGAGCGGAGGCTCACCCCGAGGAGGCCGTGGACGAGCTCGGCGAGGCCGGGAGGCACCGGTGGTGGAGATCGATGGTGAGATGCCGCGGCCGTGGCAGAAAAACCAGCTAGATCCCGAGCATATGGTGCGGCTTGGCTCGAGTTCTTCGTTGGGGATGAAGGAGATGACCGTGAGGAGGCTTCTGGACACCTTGGTGCGGCAATGGGCAGTCGATGGCCGCGGGATGGACGGCGGCGCGTCGACGACCGCGCTCGGGCGAACGAGACAGAGAGGAAGAGGGGCAAATGAGGGGAGTAGGAGCGCTAGGGTTCGTCAACAAAATCGGGGGAACATTTATACACCTCTAGGAGCGCTCGATGAACGACACGAGGCAATCCGGGCGTGGACGGCATGTGTGCGCCATGGCGCCTTTGCCTCTGCCTTCCTACTATAGGTGAAGAAGGAGAAGGCCCCTTGAGCTGCATGTGAGCAGTGTTGTCTCTGCCTTTTTCTTTTCCTTTTCTGTTAAAACTTTTATCTCTTGTTTTAGATTTATTTGAGGTACCAAATGAGTTTGTTTACTTGTGAAACATTGCACATAAATCAAGCATGGAAATATTAAATGGCACAAAAAATTTGGGGCCAAAAAGGAATTGTCTAAACATTTTTAGAAATTGAGAAGGACAATTTAATTGATGCTGGACCATTAAATTAATTCCCAGGGATTAATTGGTGGGTCAAATAATGTTGGAATCAATATGACAATGATCAGGAGAATTTATAGAACATTTTGAACATTTTATTCTTTCTGTTAGAAGAAATAAATTATTTGACCTTCAATTAAATTAGAAAATGGCTTTGATTTTTGTCAAGTGGAAATTTGGTTTAGCTAATTGTGATGACATGGCACCATTAGCATGGGTTTACTGTAGAATGAATTCCGCGGTGTTACAAATCTCCTCTACTATAAGAAATCTCGTCTCGAGATTTAAGTGGGGAAGTAAAGAGTAAATTCGATAGAACTGACCCTTATAGGGTTGATTATCTGATGAACTATTTAGGGAATGAGGTAGAAATATCTCTCGAGTTGAAATTTAGGAAAACACCGAGAGCAAGGTATGAAGGTATTATAAGAAGTTTCAAGCAAATGGACATTTGATCGATGCCTGAACAGAGTGTGAAAAGGGATTCCGAGCATCAGGAATATATCATCTCTCAGAGGGTGGCTCCTGATAAAACACAAAGTCAAATGCAAAGAATATTTCGGAATCAGGATATACAGGAGAGTCAGGTTCTGATCCTATGGAACTGTGGGTTATGGGGCCACCATGTGGGCTAAAGGTAGAAAAGGGCGCTGACATCTTGCATGGTCATGATAGCAAGGCATGTTAGAGGTAAACCTGTCAGTTATGGTGGCAACAACCTTGGTACCAAGGGCGAGGGACGAAGAGAAACATTTTTCCTACTCGCAAGGCGAGGCAGACCAATAGGCAAAGTTCTCGTCCATCGGCGGTTACCGGAATGTCAGCAACAATAGTAACAAGGCCTTACTGACAGAGTTGTACACCGAGGTGTTTACATAAGCAGGGAAATATTACTGCTTATATCATATAGATCTTAAGAAAGGTTAAACAAAACAATGGAAAGGAAAATGTGATTATTAATTTAATCAGGACAATGGAAAGGAAAATGTGTTTAAACACAAATATCAAGAGTGTATCCTTCCCAAGGACAAACAAAGCATGACATCCATGACAAGATAGTAAGTAGATTTCCATTTAGGTAAAGGGGAGAGGAAATTCATGATGTTACCTATACAATAGTGTTTGGATAAGTGATCAAGAAACATTAAGTATTGCACTTCCAATGTTCCTAAGGATGTTTGGAGTACCACAGTCATGCTTTGGGATAGCATTGACATGGTTATCACGTAAAGGTCAGACTTTGGATACACAAAGGATCCATCGGAAGCCACTTATAAAATAAGTCATAAAATTTCAGCAAGGAAAAGATGAGGATGCGGCCGACGGGCTCAGCAACAATCCATCGACATGTCAAAAAGGATGTATTTCCAAAATTATATGAACAAGTTTGTGTTAGGGGGAAGGCAAGAATTTTGTCAATGATAACACAAATCATCAAGGGGCAAGGACGGTATTTCTCATCATGAATTCGATTGATATCCTGGAAGAGTTCAGAATGTTGATGATGATCACGGCACATTTGTCGAGAGATTCCATGAAGAGGTAATCGATCGGCGATGACATCAAGTCAGAGGAATCATGAAGCGAAAGGTTAATGGAAACACATGTACGACACAAACTCGAAACCAAACTTGTTGTTCAAGGCGAAATGATATGATGAGGAAGATCGACGTAAGCTTAGCTTGTCGTCAAAAATTGTGCTCCAGGAAGAAGGACCAGGTAGCACAGTTAAAATTTAGCACGATAATGATATAGCCGGTCAGGCTAGAAATGACTTGAAGGATTATTAAACTCGTAAGCAACGAAAATTACTTAGAGTTATTGAATCAGAGTGCAGAATTGATTCACTTATCGGTGTCCTGGCGTGAATAACAGCTCAGAACCCAAGGGAAATTGGAATCAACGAGAAGCAATACTAGATGAAGACTCATAGGAAGCAACACAGTTCTTTGATATCCTCGAGATACCGGAGGGTAATACTCGAAGGAACATCAAAATAGAGGTTGCGGAGATGTGTTTATCGGTAGAAGACAAGTGTTTTAACTTGTCTGAGAAATGGAATCAAGGAGAAAATATGGTCGGAACCACGATTGCCAAGGATCAATTCACAGATACCAGATGATATTATATCAAGGAAAAAGTTGTTATTATAAGAAGCTTCCATGATAGGATCTACATCATGTCCATGGGCATGAACACAAAGTTCAAGGCCGACTCCCACTTTTCCAATGCATAACCTTTCATTCACTTCTTGTTTTGAAGAAGGCATTAGTGTTGAAAGTTTTACCTGGTGAAATACCAGATGAGTAAGACCCATGAAATCTTTCGGGTTCACACAGATTTATGGAAGGGATAGGTTCAACCCATAGGGGCATCTTAGGAACATATACCACAATCGTCAAGAGTAAATAACACCAACTCGAAAGCAGAGCATGGTTGACAAAAGCAAAGGATACAATTTACCAAAGGCATTATGTATCCGAGGAAAGACTCGCAAGATTGTTGAATTTGAAGGACACTGTCGGGTAATAATCCAACAAAGGGTCTCGTGGTCCACAAGGGATCTGATGTGAGGATCGATACTCAACCAGACGAAGAAAGAATGCAAGGAGATCAGATTATAGAAACAACTGACTAATTCAAAGCTCAAATGCAAGGGAATTATGATTTCCAAATCAAGGGATCAGAAGCAAACACTCTGAATAAGGATGGAAAAGTTGAATAGACTTAGGGGTACAATCGACGGCAATTTGATTGGTCGAGAATCAGCTCCTATTCAAAATGATGTCTGAGCCGGAAGAATGAATCCTAGGGTTGGACTAAGGTTGCGATCATCCGCATCATATTGAATCAACAGACTCAAAATGATAGTGACAAAGGATGCCAAAAGATTACTATACTTATGGGATTTAACCATAAGGCAAGCACAGAAGAATTTCAAGAGCAATAAGCTGCTGAGGATTTTTGGAAGATCGAATAGTATTTCAAAGACTTTTGTGAAACACTCAAACAACCGGGGATGAAGAATCCTCGGTAATTGTGAGGAATTATTTGTAGGGGTGTTCATGCGACAAAGAACTTCAAGGCAGTTGCAGAAGGGGTTCTCGGGACAAAGGAGAGTATTTCGGGGCATCTTATAAAAACAAGAGCAACTTGGGACGAAGGTATGAACAACAACTATATGTAGTTATCCATAAGGATATATCAGTGGTAGGGAATTGTAAAGGCGATGGGCACAAGGGTCTCGGGAAAACATCGAAGAGTATCTTCAAAATCTTCTGATGAAGCAGGCGATCATCTGGAACTAGCGGCTCTCCAGGAGGAAGTACTTATGAGAACCTAATTTTAGAGTTTGCGAAATCATTTAACCCGAATAGAAGAGAGATCAGAGTCCTAGAGTATAGACAAGGAGTAAAAGATCCTAATACCACCCAATGGTGATGTGGGCCCATAAACCGCACATCCATGTTAGTAAATGTTTTGTAGTGACTAGACTCGACTTCGGCCAAGGAGTTGGAAAGGGGGCTACCTACAGGCAGTCGACTCTGATACCAACTTGTGACGCCCCCGATCCAATCGTACACTAATCATACTAGAAAATGTGTATGATCAAGATCAGGGACTCACGGGAAGATATCACAACACAACTCTAGACACAAATTAAAATAATACAAGCTTTATATTACAAGCCAGGGGCCTCGAGGGCTCGAATACATAAGCTCGAATACAAACGAGTCAGCGGAAGCAACAATATCTGAGTACAGACATGAGTTAAACAAGTCTGCCTTAAGAAGGCTAGCACAAAAGTAACAACGATTGAAAAGGCAAGGCCTCCTGCCTGGGAGCCTCCTAACTACTCCTGGTCGTTGGCATCCGTCACGTGGTAGTAGGCAACCTCGGGATAGTAGTAGTCGTCGGCGGTGGCAGCGGTCTCATCAAATGGATAAGGGGGGGAAAGAAAGCAAAGCAAACATGAGTACTTATCCTAAGTACTCAACAAGCAAGGATCTACACTACATATGCAACATTATCAAAGGAAGGCTGTATATGTGGACTGGGCTGCAGAAATACCAGAATAGAGGGGAGAGCCTAGTCCTATCGAAGACTAGCATCTTCAGCGGTCTTGCAGCATTAGAAGAGTGCAGACTAGCATAAAGTAAAGTAGTGGTAGTGTCCTCAACCTCGCCCAGAGATCCTTCCTCGACTCCCTGCGAGAAGGCAATCCCGGAGCCATACTATCCATTTCTCATCTCAAGTATCCAGTTCTAGTTGTATCGATCGGGATACAACTCTGAGTGTCCGTTACCGTAGGATAGGCTATCGATAAATGTTTTCTTTCCTGCACGGGTGCACCAACTTACCCACCATGCTCAATTAACTCCGGCCGGACACACTTTTTTAGGTCATGCCCGGCCTCGGCCAAACGATACGCCGCAACACGACCGGCCTAATAGAGTGGTCAGCACGCCGGACTAAACCTATGCCCCGAGGGGTCTTGGGCCATCGCCCCAGGAACTCCTGCATGTTGTGTGGACGGCCGGTGAGCAGACCTAGCCACCTCCTAAAAAAGGCAGGTGCTTACGCAGTCCAACCTGGCGCGCGCCGCTCAGTCGTTGACGTCTATTAAGCTTCGACTGATGCATACGAAGCAGAACGCCCATACTATGCCCACGTGATGGTTAGTGCTATCAGGCCAGAGACCCCTCGGATCAAATATCCAAATCGTAGCTGATTTAGGAGCGCGGGGTAATGAGCAGAGACTCACGATCGATGTGACACCGTCGCCCCGTCTCGTGGACTTGCGGCAAGGGCTAAGAATGCCCAGCTACGCCACGTAATTATCTCGCGGGCACCTTCCAGGTCACTCGCCCCGTCTCAATAACGGTTGGATTTTTTCCCAACTATAAAAGGGGTCTTCTTCCCCAATGAACCTTATCCTTTGAGCTCGTGTTCTTCCCCCATTGTTGACCTTCTTCGAGCTTGCTAACTCTCAATCCCTCCAATGATTCTTGCTAGTTCTTGAGGGAAAAGAGAGAGGAGATCTAGATCCACGTTTTCACCAATCACTTTCTCCTCTAAGTGAGGGGAACCCATTGGATCTAGATCTTGGAGTTCTTCGTGTTCTTCTTTCGCTCTTCCTCTCATTTTCCCCCCTAGCATTAGTTGCTTTGGTGGGATTTGGGAGAGAAGGACTTGAGCACTCCGTGTGCCCTTGCCATTGCATTTGGTGCATCGGTTTGAGTTCTCCACGTGATACGTGGAAGTTACAAGTTGAGAAGCTTATTACTCTTGGGTGCTTGGTGCCCTTGAGCTTGTTCCTCTTGGGTGCTTGGGCGCCCTAGACGGTTGGTGGTGTTCGGAGCTCAATCATTGTGGTGTAAAGCTCCGGGCAAGCGTCAGGGTCTCCAATTAGGTTGTGGAGATCGCCCCGAGCAATTTGACGGGTACCGGTGATCGCCCCCAAGGGTTGCCAAAGTGTACGGGTTCGGTGACCGCCCCCAAGGGTTGCCATGTGTACGGGTTCGGTGACCGCCCTCAAGGGTCCCTAAGTGGAATCACGGCATCTTGCATTGTGCGAGGGCGTGAGGAGATTACGGTGGCCCTAGTGGCTTCTTGGGGAGCATTGTGCCTCCACACCGCTCCAAACGGAGATTAGCATCCGCAAGGGTGTAAACTTCGGGATACATCATCGTCTCCGCGTGCCTCGGTTATCTCTTACCCGAGCCCTTTACTTATGCACTTTACTTTGTGATAGCCATATTGTTCTTTGTCATATATCTTGATATCACATAGTTGCTTATATTGCTTAGCATAAGTTGTTGGTGCACATAGGTGAGCCTAATTGTTGTAGGTTTTGTGCTTGACAAATTAACCGTTATGTTTATTCCGCTTTTTTTCAAGCCTAAACTGTAATTATTTTAAAGCGCCTATTCACCCCCCCCCCTCTAGGCGACATCCATGATCTTTCAATTGGTATCAGAGCCTCGTATCTCTTTGTTGGGCTTAACCGCCTAGAGAGTAAAGATGTCGACTAGGGGATTAGGATTCTCCGACACTCTTAGTTTCGATGGCACAAATTTTGATGTTTGGTTAATTCGCATGCTTAATCTCTTTAGGGTCATAGACCCAAATTTAGAGCGAATTGTAGATATGGGTTTTTCTCCTCCAAAGGATCCCCAAAGATTATGTTTAGAGGATGAGAAAAACTCTTATCTCAATGCTCAAGCTTCTAATGTGCTTTTCGATGCTTTGAGCAATGTAGTTATATTTCAACTGATGTCGTTCCGGGATGCTCATGAGTTGTGGACAAAGCTTCAAGATAAATATGGTGTGTCCAAGTTTTGTAAGGATGATTGTTCTCCCTCCACCTCTGGCCGCGTTGTATTCTCAACTTCTTCTACTTCACCTACATGTGGTTTGCCACAAGGTAATGACATGGTGAGTAGTGGTGTTCATTGCAATGATGATAATGGGCTTATTGTTGATAATCCTTCATCACTTTCTTATTGCAATGCTTCATCTTTGGACTTTAACACTTCTAGCACTCCAAATGCTTCACATGCTTGTGTTGATAGTCCTTGCATATCATGTAGAAATTGCTTGACTAAATCTCATGATGATATGCTTGCTATGTCTTGTTGCCATGATAAAAATGCATCTATTTCCTCGAATTGTTGTGCTAACAATGTAGAGGAAACCGAACACTCCATGGAACAAGATGTGGTGTTTAATGGTACCTCAAGGGATCCTACATCATCATCTATTGCTTTTTGCCTTATGGCTAAGGCGTCAAAGGTATCTCCTACTTTGTACCCCAATATGTCTCTTGATGATGATGTTGATGCTAATGATGATGAGGATAATGATGAAGAGAATGATAATGTTGCCTCTTAAAAACTAAGGGGGGAATGATTTTTAAAGCTCTTCATAAAAATAAAATTGCTCGTTCCATCTTCATGGAAATAATGTCCATTGCCATTGATGGCAAGAAATACATTGAGGAGTTGGAATCTCGTCTTGAGGAGCATGAGGTCACCATTGATAAAATGGAAGGTCATGGGCGTGATTACGCTAATGAGATTGCGGACCTCTCTCTAGCTCTTGAACTTGAACAACCCACCAAGGAATCTCTTGAGGAGACCTTTGCTCTAGAATTATCTAGAGTGAAGGAATCTAATGATAG